>NC_133666.1:452593486-452770196 GCF_037893015.1 Macrotis lagotis | reverse complement strand
GATTTATGCTTATTGAAAAGAACCGTCCCACGTCACACAGGCATATAAAGAAAGCATTCAACTTCATTCTTCATCAGTTCCATATGTTGCATTGGGTGGGCTGTCATGGAATGAAGGTGTATTGCATGTTGGGTTGTAGGATCAGTAATTCTATGCATAAGTGAAATGACATGTGTAAATGGGTTCAAATTTATAGAACCAAGATCACTATTATTTCCCTGTAGCAAAAATTGCATCTAATTCAATTATATCTCATCTCCTGACTCTGTAAACTATACCCAGTCTAAAAACTTACAGTTAATTAAAATATAAAATAAAAGCAGATTTGGGTTTTGTGTGCATGTGTTTGTTTTTCAAGAGGCAATTGCTGGCAGTTGAGAAAATATTGCTGAGATCATTTGTGGCAAGGGAACTGAAAAATTACACATTTAATGTCTATTGGGAACAAACTCACAAAAAGTTCATCATGAATGTGGGCTCCATACTTCAGTAAAGTCTCTACCACTCAGATGTGATGATACCAACTAGCTGCCAACAATGCAGTGTCACCATCCTAGAGAAAAGAAGTAAATGCATCAGAAATCATGAGCACAAATTTTTTCACATATTTTTCACAAGCTCAAGAGTTATGGAAAATAATTCCTTAAAGGTCAACACTTCCACTCCCTTCTCTCATCTTTCTTTTCACTTTTTCTTGGCAATGTTGACATAACGTATTTATTATTGTTTTGTATATTTGGAGGATCCTATAGAAAGGTCTACACACTGTCTGCTTAAGTAATGTAATTTCATTTAAAACTTTCTTTTGTTTGAAGACAATGGAAACTAAGCTAGAAAAACAAAACAGCATCAATAGGGATACACCAATGAATAAAGCACACTAGTCTGGCATTTTAAGATTCATGTGTGATGTGATTTGAATCTTAGAATACTTAGGAAATAAGGAACTTTCCATTTAAAGTTTCAGAAGAAAGAAGAAAAGGATAGCATCACAATGAATTTGAGTTTTGGGGAAATTACTCCATGAGACAGATAATACTTTACCCATAAAAAGCCTTTCTGACCTTCATGGTTCAATTTAAAAAGAGAGATTAAGGGCAGCTAGGTGGCACAGTGAATAGAGCACAGACCCTGGAGTCAGGAGAAACCGAGTTCAAATCTGGTATCAAACAATCATTAGATGTATGATCCTAGATAGGTCACTTAACCCCGATTGCTGAGGCACAGACACACACATACACACACACATAACTATTAATTAATGAAGGATATTTGGGGTTCAAAAGACTTAGGGTTATCATTTTCAGGCTGTATTATGTTCATATCCTTAGATCTCTGTCTACAAGACTAAGAGGAGATAATGTATCACAATGGAGGAAGAACTCTTACTTTGTTAACTAGGAAATTTCATTGTGGGGACACAGATTGGAGACCTTTGAATGCGATTGTAGAAACAAAATGCATTTCAATCATACTATTCTATAGAATGGTAGATTTTCTTGACAAACTCTTTCAGTGGTAAATATTCATGGACATCATGTATTGATTTGGTGGAAATACAAGTAATTGGCAACTTGGTATAATCATGCAAATTGGTGACTAATTGGTCTTATAACTCACCAGTTAGTGCATGATTATGTTGCTTGAACTTACTAACTAAACAGGTGATCTACGTACTGACATGCACTATTTATGAAGGAATTTCTAGGATTTTTATCCTTGGTGTTCTTTGGGCACTATATTTTTTATTATACACTGTATTTGGGGTATTGCCCTTCACACACATACATACACACACACACACACACACACACACACACACATACAGGACTGAAGGGGAAAATTCTTACACACACACACACACACACACACACACACACAGGACTGAAGGGGAAAATTCTTTTGGAAAAGAAGCAAAAACCACAGAGAATCCCTTTTTGAAATCCATCTTTACCTAGGGGTTAGACTTTTTTTTTTTGAGACATTTGGGGTTAAGTGACTTGCTGTTTTGCAAATGACAATGTAAGTCAGATAAATCCTGTCAAGACTTCTATGACTATACCAATTTTATGTCCAATACAAATCTAGTAAGTCTTTATCTAATTAAGAGGAATGGGATATTTCAAACAAATTCCATCCTCCTTACTTTTGAGGATCTTTTTTCAAAGAGACCAAAGGAATGCTGAGTAGGCTTTGAAAGATATGTACTTTTTTTATTGCACAGGCTTGGTGGTGGAAGGCTGCACGGTCAAGTCCACACATATATTTCAATCTGTGTAGTCCAAGTTTATGTATCAGTTTCCCAAGTGACAAAAGCATCATCACATAAAATTATGTCTTTACCATTAAATTTTTTATTTTATTTTGGTTTATTCTTGATTCAATTTGTAGTTGTTCTTAGTTTCCTTGGTCATATAGAACAGAACAAAAGTTAGTGCTTAGGGCATAAGAATAGGCATGACCCCTCTTTTAACTATCATTGATGACTATATGCTATGCATTATTTAAGACATTGACCTTTAAAGGAATCTGTCCCCTTTCAAACTTCATGTCCCAGAAATATCCACAGTGAAGTAATTTCCCCAGGATGACATTAAAGCATCTGATCATTCAAGACAGAGAATTGGGAGTAAACTAAAGGGAAAATATGTCAATATAGTAGAAAAGTTATAGCCTTGCCAGTACTGACTCTTTAAAATAAAATGTAACACAAAAATGAAACATTATGATTTATAGATCTTTGGAGAATATATAATTCTAGAGAATTAAATATTATTCTATATTACATATATAATTATATAATATTTTCTCTTACAGATGCCCACAAAATACAAATTTGTTTGCTTTGACTTTTATGAATTGACTTACTTGTGAACTTTCCCTAAGTAGAATGTAAAATACTTGAGGACAAGCACTGTTTCATTATTTTTTTTCTTTGTATTCCTAGCACTCAGGACAGTTCATAGCATATAGTAAGCACTTAAGAAATGAAGTCAAGTTTAAAATTCAACCTCATATTCTTAGCTTGTTACCTTGGGCAACTCACGTAACTTCTTTTTGCCTTAGTTTCCTCAATGGCAAAATGAGGATTAAATGGCACTTAAAGAAATGTAAGCATCAATATCTGTAAAGTGCTTGGCACAGTGTCTGGCACATAGCAAGTGCTATGTAAATGGCAGTTATTGTTATCATTATTATTTAAAATGATTTTCTGTGATTAGGCTTGTGCTATTGGATCTAGAACTTGAGAGACCTTGGAGATTATCATGTCCAACTCTTTCACTAATGTTTGGATGGAGTTTAAGTCCAGAAGGCTAAATAATCTTTTCTAAGGTGGTAGTCAATGACCAACTGATGCAGGAAGGACTTGAATTTAGATTTTTCTCAGTTTTTAAACTTTTATTCCAGGGGTCCATGTGTTCTATTTCTCTCTCAAAGAAGCAGCCTTGAAACACCTACCTTAAAAGAAAACTTTAAAGAGGAAAGACCAGTCTGATATTTTAGATCTAGAGAAAACAAGAGGTGTGGGTTCTGAAATATTCTCCCTCTTTGCAATTAGAGTTAAATAACTTGCCCAGGACCATCTAGCTTGTAAGTGTCTGAGGCCAGATTTGATCCTCCTGTCTCCAGGGGCAATACTCTATCCACTGGCTGCCTAGCTATCTCAGTTTTGGAGTATTCTTATAGGCTATAAAAGCAATAAAAAACTCAACAACTAAATTCAACAAAAGTTCCAAATTCAAAGAAAAATCTCACCAAATCATTGTAGCTTTGTTGTGTAGCTAAGAAGAGAGCTGTATCTGATTTAGAGGAAGAAAGAGGGACTGGTTTGAAAATAGGTCTTTTGTTCCATTTTGTGCAATTAAAAAAGACTTGAAAAATTTCTGAATCTAGGTAGAGATCATGTTTGGAGGTAGACATGTTCCTTGGATCACTAGGAAGGCTTATTAAGAAGGTTATTTTACCCCCTTTTTTCCCCCCAGGACTTGGGAATTTAAAATCTATTCCACTAATGGAATTACCGCACTAAATTGGGGAAGCATTCAGGCAGTCAGTGCTAAAAATGAGGAAAAGGCTATATTCATAAGAATGAGAAAAGATCTTTTTTTTTTTTTAACTCAAACAAAATGCTGGAGTAACCCATTTTTGAATTCAACTTGTCTACAACATGTTCAAATATTCTATCAACTTCTCTCCTAGCACTCATCTTTCTTAGACCTTTTTTTTATTTATTTGTATGGTGACAGGCAGCAAAATCTTTGCACCCTAATAAAAAATATCACACCACTCATAAACACACATCTGGCAAATGTTCTTTTTATTATGCTCATTTGCTTAAATTCTGTTATTTGAGCTTTGGGAAAGTAAACAACACATTCTCTGAGACCAGGAGGAAAAAACTCCTTTATGCCCTTCTGTATCCCTTAAGAGCATAAGGAAATGATCCAAGTGAGCAGTGTCTCCAAAAACTGTCAATGGAAAAGAACTTTGGCTTTTATGGGGGGAAGGATATAACGAAGAGATAAGGGGCTCAGTGGCAGAAATGCCCTGGTCAAAATGTTTTCTATGTAAAATCTAGACCATGCCACTAGATCATAACATTTAGTTCCAGGGATGGTCCTGTGCAAATCAGATGTAGACCAGCCCCCCACTTCATTTTATGGATGAAGAAATAATTATGAGGGGAGAAGTTTAAGTTATTTGTCTAAGCTCATAACAGGTAGAAAGCATCAGGGGTAGGTTTATGAACCTAGATTCTCTGATTTCAGTATCAGAGTTCCTTCTGATATACCTCATTGCCTTTCCCCTCTTTTTTATTCTTTTTTTTTTTTTTTTTGCTTTTTGCAAGGCAATAGGGCTAAGTGACTTGCCTAAGGTCACAGAATTAAATAATTATTAAGTGTCTAAGGTTGGATTTGAACTCAGGTTCTCCTGATTCCAGGGCCAGTGCTCTATACTCTGTGCCACCTAGATGCCCCCTTTCTACCTGTTTAAAAGCAAGGAGACTTCCTCCTTTCCACCTGTAGAAAACTATTGGGTCCACCTCAACATTGTTTCCTGAGAACCTATAATCTCCCCAACAATGGAGAGAATTGAATTCCATAAACTTAAGATATGAGCTGGTTGTTGCAATGGCAAAATTCTCACTGCCTTGATGGATATACAATCAAAGAAGACAGGCAAATTTTATTTTGGACAGAACAGTGTCTCCCCCATGGCTCCTATTTAATCACCATTTGTTACTGAATTGGAAAGGATTAAGTTCCATATGCATTCCCCTGATATACTAATAACCATAATCACAATTTCTTCATGTTGGTTTGAACAAATGTCCCAGTGTTTAAATGATTAGTCATTATACTAAGGAAACTAGTATAGAAGAAAAGGCATCCCCCACTTTAGAGAATATAGGACAAGACACTACAAATTGTACTAGCTTTTCTTACTGAAATAAAGGGCTTCATGCCATCACTTTTATTTAGCTCTTTTATCTTTACTCTGCCATCAGCCAAGATTTTTGCAAGTTCTCAATAAACGACTCCCTTAGGGCCATTAGCTTTTAGTCTGGTATCCACACCAGGCTATTTGTCTAGACAGTCCACCAAATAAAGGCATGGTAGCAACTTATGTAGCAAAACAAAGTTCTGATCTAATATTGCAAAATATTAAGATTGGTCCTATAGAGAAATCTTACTATAATAAATGCAAAATGACTTTAGTGACAATACCCACCAGACACTAAAATAAGTCAGAAAAAGTATGGTTCTGGAAGTCCAGTAGGCTCAGATTATACCATGCATTAATTTGGATTCCTAGAGAACTCAGTATTTGCATTATACCACATTTAGCCATAAGATTTGCCCCTGTAGGAACATTTTGGACAGCTACATAAGGGTCAATGGAGGCAGACAGTATTACCCTTAGGGAGTTTAATTGAACAAAATAAGAACTAAACAGACAAACAGCAAGTCACAGGGAAACATGCTGGCTGGAAATCAAAAACAGGTTACTCTTTCTCCACCCACCTCTTAAACTCTTTTGAATTATGGTTATATGATTTCAAAGCCTGTTCGAAATGCCTCTCAAAATACACTTTGAGAGATGGCTTGTATTCTTTTCTATTGTTTAAAGTTTGTTTTTTAAAAGCTCAAATGAGGGGTGGCTGGGTGGTGCGGCGGATAGAGCACCAACCCTGGAGTCAGGAGTACTTGAGTTCAAATCCGGCCTCAGACACTTAACAATTATCTAGTGTATGGGCTTGGGCAAGCCACTTAACCCCATTTGCCTTGCAAGAATTTAAAACTAAAAAGCTCAAATAAGCAAGGATTATAAATCCAGGAGAAAATTTATATTTGGGCAAAATTTTAGTTATTCTTAATGCTTTTCACAATTCACATCACAATCACTTGGTTGGCTGGTATGGTACTCTGATCCAGATGGACTAGTAGTAACAGAATCCCCAAGGTAAATGGCAAATGTTTGATTTTTATGATCCTTCCATACTCTTGAAAAACTGCCCAGGATTTACTATCTGTTCCCTAGTGTTGCCACAGAACAAAGGTGGAGAAAGTATTCAAAGGTCGTTTTTCTATTCAGTATTCATTTGGCTAGCTTTCATTAGGCTGTTTATTGTTGTTCAGGTGTTTTAGTCATGTTCAACTTTTCATGATGCCATTTGGGATTTTCTTGGCAAGGACACTGGGGTGATTTACCATTTCCTTCTCCAGCTCATTTTACAGATGAAACTGAAACAAACAGGATTAGGTGACTTGCTCAGTCACCCAGCAAGAAAGTATTTGAGTCTGGATTTGAACTCAAGAAGATGAGTCTTCTTGACTCTAGGCTTGACACTATCCATTGCACTTTCCAGTTGCTCTTTGGTTATTTATTATATAAATTGTATGGAACAAATTTAGAGGTTCTTTGGCTTAATAGTTCCAGATGTTTGTGATGTCCTGATCATGAAGCCCCATTGGGAGATAACTATTACTGTATTTCCTCATATATAAGATGCACTTTAATTTGGAAGCCCCAAATTTTAAAAAAATGTATAAACATAAAGTTGTTAAATTCAAGTTTTATTCATTATGAAATTCAAAGACCTTCAGCTCATAGCTTTCAGGCATCTTTTGGGCAAGTCCGGTGTGTGGTTAGTCCTTTCCATTTCATGAACCTGAAGTACCATTTCTGTCTTTTGAAATCAGTCACTTCTTTTTCATTGGCAATTCTGGCTTCATGTCAAACCATCTTTGTGTACACCTAGGAATTCTAATTGCCCTTTGCATCTTCAGTTCTCTCTCTAAGTCAGGCCATTTGGCCGACATGTCTCTCATGGTCTTCTTCTGCCAGGGCATTTTCAGTAGGATTTCTTCTTCCCATAGCCAGTCTCAAATTGTTTTCTCAGTTGGAAGAGGACCAAACTTACATTCAACAACTTTTGCAAACTGGATCACTTTGAACTTGAATTCAGCATTGTAAGAAAATCTTTTCTGAGCCATTTCTGGGCAGAACATGGCAAAACATAATCTAATATACCAGTAACAAATTCGAAACAATGAGTGCAAAGACATGAAAAAGCCAGAAAATGCAAGTCTTTCTTTTTAAAAAAATCCATTAAAAAACTTAAAAACTAAACATAAAAAATTTCTCTTATCATCCTACATATCTTATGATGTCACCCTTCGAGGAAAGTATGATTATGGAAGAAATGTGGCTTGTGCCTTAATTGCCTCAAGAATTGAGATATAAGAAGTTCAGGACACCAGCTGATGAAGTAGCCTGGGAGGTCTGGTGTTAATAAATCAATGTATTATGATTGACTCCCTAGACCTTACTTTCAGCACAACACATTCCTCAACTCTAGATTTAATGTTCCTTTGGGAAAGCTATTTCTTTTCTTTCTTTTTTTTTTTAGGATTTTGCAAGGCAAGTGGCTTGCCCAAGGCCACACAGCTAGGTAATTATTAAGTGTCTGAGGCTGGATTTGAACTCAGGTACTCCTGACTCCAAGGCTAGTGCTCTATCTACTGCGCCACCTAGCCACCCCGGGAAAACTATTTCTATGGGACTTTGTCCTATTTGCTTGGTTCTTCCAGTTACAAATAATCTACTCAGCTCTGTCCCTATTTTCTTCTCTCTTTTTTAGTTTTACCCACCTTTCTCTGCAGGTTGATATCTGCTCCTTGAAGAATCAATTTCCTCACACAGAAGATGGGGACAGCATAGGAAGTCACCTTCAGGAGGGTAATGCTATTTTGGATGAAGAAGAAACCAATCAGTGGATTAGACCATATTAATGACTGAAATCTCATGGAAAAAATATCATGAATAAAAGAAAGGCTGCAAAAATATCAGTGCCCTTGTTAAGTAGCCAAGGTGCTTCAGCAGTCACCTTGAGTCAAATTTTTTAGTAGTGGCAAAGAATTGGAAATTGAGGGGATGACCATCAATTGGGGAATGGTTAAACAAGTTATGGTACGTGAATACTATGGAATACTATTGTTCCATAAGAAACCATAAATGGTTGGACTCTAGAGAAGCAAGGAATGACTTACAGTATCTGACGCTGAGCAAAGGTAATAGTAACAAGAGAACAATGTACATAGCAGCAATGACATTATGAGATGAATTACTTTGCTTCAAATGACTTCAGTGACAATACCCACCAGACACTAAAATAAGTCAGAAAAAGTATGGTTCTGGTAATCCAGTAGGTTCAGATTATACCATGCATTAATTTGGATTCTGAGAGAACTCAGTATTCCTAGAGAACTCAGAAACTCTACTGAAATACTGAAATCATTTGAAGCAGCTCCTCTCAGCAGTCCAGAGAGCTAGGACAACTGTATCAGACTGGCTATAAACTATATTATCCCCATCCAGAGGAAGGAAAACAAAACAAAACACACACACACACACACACACACACACAAATAACCCATCAGAATCTGATGAACACTTTATAAAAATTATCTATTTCCCTTAATACTAATTCCTCAGACAGAAAATTACTAATCTGTAAAGAAGTTTATCAAAATATGTATGTACAATGCTAACCTGACTGTTCTCTGCTGAGGGGAGGGGGTAGGAAGGGAGCATAGAAGGGAATTTTGTAACTTTAATATATATATATATATATATATATATATGTATGTATATATATATATGCATATGGCTGAAAATAAACAAATAAATTTAAATTTAAAAAATGTGGTTGCTTTTTTTTGGGCAAGGCAATAGGGTTAAGTGACTTGCCCAAAGTCACACATCTAGGTAATTATTAAATGTCTATGGTCATATTTGAACTCAATCTTCCTGACTCCAGGGCCAGTGCTCTATCCACTGCACCACCTAGCAGCCCCTGAGTCAAATTTTTAACATGCAGTGGGAAGGGAAAGTGAAGAAATGAAAATATGAACTGAAATGCTTTCTCTTATATCAAAACTGGAATTTTCAATTTAAACTCACTTTTCTTTGATCAAAAATCCATTCTAAGCAAACAGTTATAGGAGGCAGCTTTGATATGACGACCTCATTAAGAATCTTGCTCCAAAACATTATTGCTAACCCAAAGAATTTATTAAATAAGGCTCATTAGGTTCCCAGGGCCGGAAGTCTTTAATTTATTTTTTTATTTTTTAGATTTTGCAAGGTAATGGGGTTAAGTGGCTTGCCCAAGGCCACACAGCTAGGTAATTATTAAGTGTCTGAGGTTGGATTTGAATCCAGGTACTCCTGACTCCAGGGCCAGTGCTCTAACCACTGTACCACCTAACCGCCCCCAAGTCTTTATTTTCTTAATAATTAAGGTTGGATAAGAGGCAGAACAATAGAGAACAAAGAATATTGGCTGGGAGGTCTTAGACTAAATTGAAATCCTGGCTCTTCTGTTAACTAGCTGGGTGATCCTGGGGAAAACATTGACCAATTTGAACCTCTTAGTTTCTTAATTTGCAAAATTAAAGGATTGCACTAAATTTTCTCAACAAGGCATTTTTATTTCATCAGTTCTATGACCTGAGAATGTGAAATTGTGACTACAAAACACTTCTTAAAAAAACACAGCTAGAAACAGATAAAAAATTAGGGGATTATTGGGGGGGATTGTTTTTTAGGGATGGCTTTGTAAACAAAGCCAGCCAAGCTTTTATAAACTTTGGTTTAATATATGTATAATTCAAATGAATATCCACTGATATATAGAATTCCAATCAAAAAGACTTTATTTTATAGTCTCATTATTATTATTTTTTTTTGATGTTTCCTTTTGGCATTGAAGTTGTGCTTCCTAACTGTCTATGCTCAGCTATTTGTGAAGTCTATCAGATTTCAAGGAGTGGAAAAGGGGTTCTCTCCACTCTAGCTGTTCTGGGGGTATGCACCAGACCAAAACTGATTTTTTAAGAATCCTTGTATTATTTAGATCTAGAATCAGATCTTTTTTTTGAGGGAGGGGGCAGCTGGGGAGGTGTTTTGTGTTTTCTATAATTGTCTTTCTTTTATTTCTCTGATTTTTGTCTTTAGGGTGCCATAGACAATTTTACAATTTTTAGAATTTTACAATTTTTCCCCTAATTTTGCTTCCCTCTCCCCACCCCCCACAGAAGGCAGTCTGATAGTATTTACATTGTTTCCATGCTCTATACATTGATCAAAATTGAAAGTGTTGAGAAATTGTTTAGGGAAGGAGAAAGAATAGATAGGTGGGGGGGAGGCAATGTAAAAACAAACGTATCAATAGCATTTGAAAATGTAACCCAGATTTTTCTCATATAAGAAAAGCACTCACTGAACCTATGAAAACAGCAAAATGGCAAAGCAGGTAAAAGAGAGGAGGACCTTTGGCTTTAAAGTATTCCTTGTTCTGTGGCCCAGGGAAAGTCATTTAACCTGGTTTAATAGTTTTTTCACTTCTAAAATGATGTGGAGAAGGAAATGGCAAACAACTCCAGTATCTTTGCCAAGAAAATCCCATATGGGGTAAGGAAGAATTGAGCAGTTCTGAACAATACAGCACCTGTAATTTTCTAATTCCATTCTCTTCTGTCTTTTGAAACTTTAGACATTTCCAGCTGTCATTTTTGATCTTGCAAATATCAGTCAGGGGCTCAGCAACGGCATCTGTTAATTCTTTCAATATTAAGAAAAATAGGGGCAGCTATATATTGAAGTGGATTGTTGTTGGTTCTTCATTCTCCATACGGACCTATGACATCAGAAGGGTGATGTCTTGTTTGCAAGTTAATTGGATTTAAGTGAGGCAGAGCTATGAAAGTCATCAGCTTAAGTCTCTCCTCCAGATTCACTGGAGTCTACTGTCAAGACCTGGGTCAGGATGTCTGGTAGGTAGCCTGGATGCAGTGGGAGATCTAGTCTTTTTAAAGCTAAGTTCTTCCCCAAGTATCAGTTTGAGTTAACACCCTTTCATAACTGAAGGCTAGCTAAGAACTAAGGCAAAAGATGGCTTCATTTGCCTTCACAACAGAATCAATCCAGGAAGGGGAAACCCTCAGAGTTTCCATGCAGTGGTTAGAGTTCTGGGTGTGGAAGCAGCAAGACTTAAGTTCAAATCCAACTTGTTCACCATGTGACCCCTTCACCTTAGATTCAACGTTTGAGATAATCACTGTAAACCTGGAACTTCATAAGCAGTCATGTCAATGTCATTTAGTTTATCTCGACCAGATGACTTGCATTCTCCAAGTACAGCTAAATGCTCTCAATATCGCCTTATCGCCTTTGGATAGGTCGACTGGCTAGAGAACACACAAGCAAAGAAAGAATGGAGTGGCTCTGCCCTCTACCCCTCCTTGGTTAGTATCACCCCCATGGATTCCAAAGCCCAGGCCCTTCCAAAAATGAAAACCTGAGCCTAAGAAAATGCTTCTGTTGTCCTGGTGTCCTTCCCTCCTATTGTCTGAAGTCCTCTTCAACTCTCCTGCCAGCCCAGGGCCCATTCCGGCTCTGCTCTGGCCCACCTGTCCTCGCCTCCACCTCTTCTCCACCTCTCCGGAGCCCCAGAGACTTGTGCATGAGCTCTGGACTTGCCCCACCCCTTCCCCTTCGCCCAGTAATGCCAAGTTTTCTCCCTCAGAGATGTGGCTTTCCTTCATGTCTTCATTTTTTCCTTTGGGAAGATACCTGTATAAAGGAAGCATTGATTTAGAATTTGCTGACTCGCTTTGGGGATGGATTAGATTTGGAATAGCCCGATGTTCCCTACAGGTCTGAGACCCCAGGACTAGTAATTTCGCATGAGCAGGGGAATTTTGAAGACCATGCTCGAGATAAAGGGAGCAGCAGAGGGGGTGTGGCTCCTACTATATATATTCTTTAGTTCTCTATTGTGGTCAGTTAAGGCTAAGAGATTGGGGAGGGTGTATAAAGAGGAAGGAATAAGAGAAGAGGAAGAAGAAGAAGAAGGTACCTAACAAGTGAGTCTCAGTTTATGATCTGGAAGTCTTGTTACAGTCAAAACCTATTAAATTGTCACATTTTTGTTCTCTTATAATAGAGATGGCTTCATATAACAATGCCCAGAAGTTCCATGTGAAGCCAGGATTCATTCCATTGTCCATCCTCTCCCTCCCTTTTCCAGTTAGTTCTAGGTTTTTTTTTTTAAACTACTTGGATCCTAGTATGTGTCATAATCAATTTAAAGTGTATACACAAAGTTGGTCAAAAAAATTTCTTTTTTTTTAAAGGTTTTTGCAAGGCAATGGGGTTAAGTGGCTTACCCCAGGCCACACAGCTAGGTAATTATTAAGTGTCTGAGGCTGGATTTGAACTCAGGTAATCCTGACTCCAGGGCCAGTGCTCTATCCACTGCACCACCTAGCTGCTCCCAAAAAATATTTCTTTGAGAATAATCACAGAAACGCAAGAGTTGGACAGGAGCATTTCAAGATACGATGCTATAGCTTTTCCTTCTTTCTCAAACTGCCTATAGAAAACTCTGTCAATGAATCTCCACTGCTGCTCCTCTCATTGACTTCTTAAACTTTTGCAGTCTGGCTTCTGAGTTCAAGTGGACCTGTTCTCTCCAAAGTCACCAACAATCTTTTAGTAGCCAAATTTAATGACCTTTTCTCAGTGCTGCTCTCTTTTGACCTCTCTGAAACATCTGACTCTGTGGATTACCCTCTCTTCCTGGCGATTATCTTCTTTCTCTCTTGTCTTTTAGTCTCTGTCTCTATGTTTCCATTTCTTTGACTCTATCTCTGTCTTTTCTCTTTCTCTATCTCTCTGTCTCTGTCTCCATCTCTGTCTCTGTCTCACTACCCTTTAAACAGCTCTGTCCTGGGTTTTTTTTAAACCTCTCTATATTCTTTATCTAGCTTGATCACATAGATTTAATAATTATCTTTATGCAGACGTTCCCCCAGATTAATATATCTAGTCCTATTCTTCCCCCCCCCCGTCCCGAGCTCTAATTCCCAAATACCAGTTTCCTATGGGACATTTCTGAGAGTCCTATAAGCATCACAGAACTCAATGCCAGACATTGTACTAAGAGCTGGAGATACAAAGAGAGGAAAAAGATAGTCCCTGCCCTTAAGAAGTTCACAATCTCACATCCCAAACTGAACTTGTCTTGTCCCCCCCCACCCCATTCACCCTTTCCCCAAACTTTCCAATTTCAGTCAAGATCACCACCACCATCCTTCTAGTCACCACCACTCACTCCAACATCATATATTCAGTCATTTGTCACTCCTATATCCATAACATTTCTTGCACTTATACCCTTCTCTTTACTTATGCCAGTTCAGCCCCTAATCACCTTTTGCTTCTGATCTGGTTTATTCTTAATTGACCTTTTTCTTTAGGTCTCTCTCTTTCTATTCCTTTATGTCCTACTGACAGCTAATTTTCCTAAAGTACAGATCTGGTCATGTCATCCATTTATTTAATAAGCTCCATTGACATCCTATTAACTCTAGGAGCAACTATTAGCTTTGCTTGGTATTTAAAGCTCTTCACAATCTGGTCCCAACTTATTTCACATTACTTCATGTAGAATTCTGGTTAGTTGAAAGCCTGGAATGTGGATTCATTAAGCTGTAAAAGTCATAATAGTATGTAACCCTTTAAGCAGTGAAAGTTTTAGATCTTGGGGGTGGCTAGGTAGCACAGTGGATAAAGCACCAGCCCTGGAGTCAGGAGTACCTAGGTTCAAATCCGGTCTCAGACACTTAATAATGACCTAGCTGTGTGGCCTTGGGCAAGCCACTTAACCCCATTTACCTTGCAAAAAAAAACAAAACAAAAAACACGAAAGTTTTATATGGATTTCCTAACAAAAGGCTCTAGCAATAAATTTCATGATATGGGTTCCCAGCAAAGCATTCTATCAGTGAAAGCCATAAAAAAGAAGAAAAGAAAGAAGAAAGAAAAAAGAGTTCCTTTCAATGAACAAAGTAAACCAAGATTAATGTAAGACAAAAGAAAGCATTATCCTACCACGGGGGATTTCTGGGTACAACACCTCCTTTCATAGATACTAGAATCTAGTCAAACTGGCCTTCTTATAGTCTGTCATACATGGACCTCCAATTCCCTGGGTTGCTTTTCTGACTCTTCATGATCCCATTTTGGAGTTTTTCTTGGCAGAGATCCTAGAATGACTTGCCAATTTCTTCTCCAGTTAATTTTACAGATAAGGAAACTGAGGCAAATGGGATTAAGTGCCTCATCCAGAGTCAATCAACCAGTAAATGTCCATTGAATTCAGGTCTTCTTGACTCTCAGTCCATTGCTCTAACCACTGAATCACTCACCTGCCCTAATATCTGCCACCTAGCTTTACTTACCTGTGCCTTTAAGTAGGTTGTCCCCATCTTTGGAATGTACTCTGTCCACCTTCTCCACTCAGTAACTCTCATTTCCTCCAAGGTTCAACTGAACTACCTCCTTCTATGAGAACTCTTTCTTGATACAATTGATAATGCCTTTCCATGTACCCAGAAATCCCCCGTATATGAACCAAGAATCTTCTACCAAATCCTACATGAAGTCACCTAGCTATCCTGGGGATAGCTCTAATTATTAGAGTTTTCCTTACATTAAGCCAAAATTTCTTTCCACTGCTCCTTGTTCTCCCCTCTGGGGACAACTATAACAAGTCTAGGCCCTCCTACACAAGACTTTCAAATACTTGTACATAGTTATTATACTCCTAATCCTCACACCTTCAAGACTTCTTCAGGCTAAGCATTCTAATTTAGTCAACTCATCTGCAATATGGCATGAATCTGAAGCCCTTCTCAATCTTGGTTACCTGTTGTGGGAACACTCTAGCTTATCAATGTCTTACTAAAATGTGGCCCCTAAAAGTGAACATAATGCTTCAGGTGTTGAATGACCAGAGAGCACAGTATTGGACCTTGGTCCTGTACCCTCTGCCTGAATGCTACCTCAGCTTGCTTTAGTTTTCTTATGGGACTTATCCCAATCAGATAATGCATGAATACAATCAGGTCCTTTTCAAATGAACTGTCATCTAGCCATATTTCTCTTATCTTAAACTTGTGAAATTAATTCTTTTGCTGATGGAATACCATTACAAATTTTCAGTTGCTCTTATTGCACCATCAGAGACTATACTCTGAACATATAAGCATTGTAGTCTATATTGGAGCAAGTATTATAATTCCAGATAAAATTCATCTCATACATTATGATAATGAAATGAAGCAAGAGACCAAATCTAGTAAAGACTATTTCCCTACCCTTGAACAAAACCCATTGGAGGAAATTAGGCATATAAAATTTTATAAATCTAAAAAAACAAAAAATGCAAAATATTTGTGAGATGTGTGTTAAGCTTTGCCTAACAACCATAATAAATCAATAATTAATGATTTTATATACATATATTTAAGTTATATATATATGTATATTGTTCTTAGTAACTCAATTGATAAGATGTTTAAAAATAGAGGGGCCTCACATATCTACCGAATGGTATTGTCTATCAGAAAAGATTTGTTATGGAAAAATGGTTATTCAATGGACCTATGAAGATTTAGCATTCCAATTACTTTTAAGTGATCCTGGAACTCTGGAGTTATTACTAGGGCTCAAATAAATTCCAGTTCAAGAAATTCAAAGAAGAGTATAATCTCATTGCTCCCAAAGAAGCCATATAGTAGTACTATCTGTGCTTGGGGATAAGGAGAGAAGTAGTTATATAATGGTTAGACTTGAATCACAGCAAGTGAATGTTGTAACAGGAAAGGATCTCAGAAAGCATCTAGTGGAATTCTTATTTAATGGATGATAATACTGAAGTCCACAATGGTTAAAAGACATGTTCAAGATAATACCACTATTATTCAAGAAATTTACAAAACTTCTGTCTGTGAGACAGGTGGATAGTATAGTTCAGCCAAAATAAGTGGTAAAGAATGATGACAGATAGAGAAAGAAAGAATTAGATCTTTAATAACCTTACAAGTTCAACAAATGCTTTAATTGTAGCAAAAAGAGACAAGGGATCTTATTATGGAATGAGTTTGGGCATCAGATTGTCAGAAGCATACCATACTTTCAGGGTTCTTTAATTTGCTTTAACATTTTGTTGAGTCATTTTCAGTCATGTCAGACTTTTTGTAACACATTTGGGGTTCTCTTGGCAAAGATGCTTGAGTGATTTGCCATGTGCTCCCCAGCTCATTTTATAGATGAAGAAACTAAGGCAAACAAGATTAAAGTGACTTGTCCAGGGTCATAAAGCTAGTAACTATCTGAAGTCAGATTTGAACTCAGTAACAAGAGTGTTTTTGCCTCCAGGCTTATAGTCCACAGTGCCACCTAGCTGCTCTTTACTTTAATATAGGAATTGGATGTTTGTTGCTCCCTCTTTTCTTTCAACCCTTCCCCTATTGTTTTATAGAATTATGGAATTTCAAGCTAGAAAGGATATTTAGCAATTGCCTAGTCAAATCCTCTTAGAGTTTATTTAAAGGTATTATATCCATTAAAGATATTTGTTGGGAGGTATAATAAATTAACCCAGTGGCATCAATTTACAAGAAAACATTTGTCAGATTAATCAACTGTCACCTAAGATAGAGAGCATCCTAAGGAAAGAGGACTAAAAAAATAGACAAGTTGTGATGGTGTAGGTGACTGGAAAGGTCGTGATCATGGGATGATGGTGAGGTGGGCAAGTCTGGGTGGGTGGGTATGGTAGGCACACTAAGACTCTGGAGAAATGTGATGAAACAAGGTAATACTTATCCATGGATATCGGAAAAGGGGTTGGAAAGAAGGCTGGGTAGAAATGAAAAGAACAATAGGCAAAGTGTGGAGTAAAAGATCAACCTCACTTATTTTACAAGTTTGTATGAGCCTAGATCTGTTACCCAGTAACTATAAATAAAACAGGGACAGCAGAACAAGGAAGAAATAAAAGCAACCAGAATGACTAAAATGTAGGGAAATTTAAACTGTTCTTTAGCTTCTAATAGATTCACTTGTTTGCTAAGTGCCACTGAATCATGTAGTGACACTTTTGTTTTAGGAAAACATTAGTATAACTATGCTTTCTGTTCATCTAAGGTCTCTGTCACTGTTGGGTACAGAAGTACAATTTGTCATTTGGGAATAATGTCTATTTTTAGTTCCTCAATTAGTGCATTTTTGTTTGTGAAAGAAAAAAGGCTAGGGGAATGGGTGGAGACGTTAATTGTTCAATTTTTCAAACCTTACACACAGTATGCAATTGATATATTTCTATTTCAATCTCTTTCTGCCCTGAATTTTAGCATGTTTGCCATTAGTTCAAAACTTTTGTGTGTGTTCCATTTGCCTTATAATCTTATAATTTATTTTTTTTGCTTATTTTCTCCTCCTCCTTTTTCCTATGACCCCTCTTCCTTATTTTGCTCTTGTTATTCCCTCCCTCCCCACTTTTCTCCTAGATTTAAAAATGACTTAAAAGACTTCTGTGCTTGCCCTTGAACTGGAAGAAAGAGGGCAAAAAATATCACAAAACAGAAGTGTTAAGTAAGCATTAGGAACTGAAAGGCATCCATGGAATACTCTCCTGCCATAATGAGGAAAGTTAGGAGCTCTTGCCATCCATCTAATTACTGTTTAACAAAAGTTTCAGAAGTAAGGTTTCCTTTTCTTGTTGTCCAGAATACAGCATTTGCAAGTAGTGTTTTCTTCTGTTGAAACAAAATAACAGCATTTTACAACAGGATTCATGACATCCTCATTAATAGCATTGTCCATTGATGTCAGTTCAAAAGAAAGCATTTTTAGACACCTGCCACATCACCAGGATATTGCTATTCTAACAACTGATAACTACAATACTTAATCAAGGATATGAGTTGTGATAATGAGATAATCTTAAATTACCAAGGGTGATAGGCGATTTGAGGTGGCAACTCTCTACTCTGATGTCCTCTCTTTTCTTTTTAGTTGAGTCCTGTTTGATTTTTTGATTTTGTCATATTTACTTTTGAATTTTTGGTGTGCGGTTCTTTTCATTTATTTAATTGAAGTTACTGTGAATATTGTTTTCTAAGTTCTCCTTACCTCACTCTGCATCAGTTAACACACAGTCTTTCAGTATATTCCATTATATTATGTGACTATAATTTGTTTAGCCATTTCCCAATTGATGGGCATCTATGTTATGGGCATCTACATTATTTTCTATTTCTGTTACCAAAAATGCTGCTAAAAATATTTTAGATTATGGGGACTTTCTTCTTATTGATGTTTTTTTGGGGGGGGGTAACAAACTCAGGAGTGGAGTACTGCTTCAAAGAATATGAATATTTTATAGTCACTATTTGCCTATTTCCAGGCTTCTTTCCAAAATAGTTGCATTATTTCAGAACTACACCACCAATGGATTAGTGTACCTATTATTACACAATCTCTCCAAAATTGACTATTACCCATTTTGGGGGGGTCATCTTCTATCTATTGTCCCTAGTTTGCAGGGTATGAAGTAAAAACTCCTGGTTGCTTTGATTTGCATTTCTCTGGCTCCTAGGGATTTGGAGAGTTCTCTCATGTGTGCATGAATATTTCCAATTCTTTTGAGAACTGCTTATTCATATCCTTTGACCACTTATCTAGTGGGGAATGGTTATTAATCTTATATATGCTTATTAATCATTCATGTATCTTGTATACCAAACTCTTATCAGAGAAATACTCCCCCTTCTTGACTTAGATGAATTTATTTTATCTGTGCAGAAGCTTTTCAATTTCGTCTATAATCAAAGTTATCTATCTTAGCTTTTGCAATTATCTCTATCTCTTTATTTGGTTAAGTATATATATACTACTCCTAGTTGAGAGAATTATATGATCTGTTCCTCTTTCTAGTTTTTTTTTTTAATTTGGAACTCCTCCAACATTGGAGGAATTGTGGAATGCTAGGTACAATAAGTCATTGCTGGTGAAGCTATGAAATGGTGCAATTATTTTGGAAAGAAGCCTGGAAATAGGCAAATAGTGACTAAAATATTCATATTCTTTGAAACAAAGATTCCACTCCCTAACTTGTAACCCCCAAAACATATCAATAAGATTCTTTGAACCAGAGGCTCCACTACTAGGGCTTGTATTTCCCAAAAAGTATAATTTTTAATTTTAAGGTCATATAATCTGTTTAAAATTTATTGTGCTGTACAATATGTTAATCTAAGTCATAATTTTCTCCAGATAGCTTTCCTATTTTTCTAGCAGTTTTTTTAATCAAAAAAAGAGTTTTTTCCTAGATAATTTATGTTTTACATATATTTATTGTTTCACTGAGTTCCATTTTTTCCTGATTCTCCCTTGTATAGTCTGTTCTATTTGTTCTTTAATCAATATCAGAAGATTTTTATGTCTGCTATTTTATAATATAGTTTGAGGTCTAGAAGCTTGTGCATCTTTAGGAGAGAGACACAGATACAGAGAGATACAGATACAGAGAGAAACAGATGAATATGAAAAGACAACAATCCAAGGAAGGAAAGTAGTAGTCAGCCTGAGGATAATAGCCACCTTCTGGGGGATAAGTTCACAGGTTCATGTGCCAATTGGGAAGAATAACTGGAAGATTCCATGTTTGTTGATTTGAAAAAGAGGATAATATTATGTAATGGAACAGTCATCTAAAATGAATGTCTGCTTCCTTCTATGTAAGGGCACTTAGGGATAAAGCTTGTGGAGATAATCAGTATTACTAGCATTCAGAAGTCCAAGAGCAGCCCTCAGAACCTGAGGGAAGTCCAATTTCTTCTTATACAAGAATTTGTGCTTCTGTGTATGTTTGGACAATGTCTGATAATAAGCAGATTACAAAAATAGTTTGAATAGTTTCATTACTGATTTTATTTCATTTGAACATGGCCTATAAAATAAAACACTGGATGTAATTATTTTTTAAATTTAAATTTATTTTTTTTTTGGTGAGAAAAAAAAGTGTGCTTTACTCTGTATTCAGACAACATCAGCTCTGTCTTTGGGATGGATAGCATTCTTTTCCAAAAGTCTATCAGAGAAATTGATTCAATATTTTTTTCCCATAGTTGATATTACTAGCTATATTTCCCTCCATCCTATTCTTCCCTACCTGCATTTATTCTATTCGCTTTCTCCTTTCACCCTTTGCCTCCTTAGAAATGTATTGTATTTGAGTACCCTCTCATATGATCTTCTCTCTCTTCTCTGACCTACACTCTCCCTTCCCTCCCTATGACCCCTTTCTCCCATCCCTTTGGTCTCCTATTTTCCTCTAGGGTAAGATAGATTTCTATACCCAATTGAGTGTTTATTTTATTTCCTATCTGAATCACTTCCAATGGAAAAGAAGGTTCACTCATTCCCCCTCACCTTCCCTCTCTTCCACTCCATTGCAAAAACTTTTTCTTGCCTCCTTTATGTAAAATAACAGCCCATTCTACCTCTCCTTTCCCTTTCTCCCAGTACATTCCTTTTTCACCCATTATTCTTCATCTTTTTAATATATGTTCAAATTCAATTCCCTTCTGTTCCTTGTCTATACTGCCCTAATAAATGAGAATGTTCATATGAGTTATCAGGGTCATCTTCCCATTCAGGAATACAATTCAACATCTTTTTTTGTTTGTTTTTTGCAAGGCAATGGGGTTAAGTGACTTGCCCACAGTTACACAGCTAAGTAAATATTAAGGGTCTGAGCCCATATTTGAACTCAGAACCTTCTGACTCCAGGGCCAGTGCTCTATCCACTGCACCACCTAGCTGTCTCTTTTAGTCCAAGATCATAAAATCCCTCATGATTTGCCTTTTCTATCACCCTCTCTATGCTTCATCTGAGTCCTATAGTTGAAGATCAAATTTTCTGTTCAGCTCTGATCATTTCAACAGGAAAGTTTGAAAATTCCCTATTTCATTGAATGTCTATCTTTTTCCCTGAGAGAGGATGTTCAGTTTTCTTGGGTGGTTGATTCTTGGTTGTAATCCTAGTTCTTTTGCCTTCTGGAATATCATATTCCAAGCCCTACAAGTCCTTAATGTATATGCTGCTAAATCCTGTGTCATCCTGACTGTTAGCACCATGGTAGTTGAATTGTTTCTTTTGAACTGCTTGTAATATTTTCTCTCTGGAATTTGGTTACAATATTCCTGGTAGTTTTTATTTTGGGATTTCTTTGGGAGGTGATCATTGGAATCCCTCAATTTCTATTTTACCTTCTGTTTCTAGGATATCAGGGCAGTTTCCTAGATTATTTCTTGGAAAATGAAGTCTAGGTTCTTTTCCTGGTCATGACTTTAATAACCCAATAATTTTTAAATTATCTCTCCCAGATTCTCACAAAGTTATCAGCTTCCATTCTACATTTGAAGGGGTTATTTTCTCTAGAGTTTTTTTTTAATCTCCTTTTCCATCTGACCAATTCTGCTTTTTAAGGCATTCTTCTCCTCATTGGCCTTTGGACTGCTTTTTCCATTTGACCCAAACTTGTTTTTATGATGTTTTTCAGTATGTTTTTCTTCAATATTTTTTATATCTTCTTCATCAAGCTGTCGACTTGGTTTTTGTGACTTTGTCATATTGCTCTCATCTCTTTTCCCAATTTTTCTTCTACCTCCTTTACTTGATTTTCAAAATCTTTTTTTGAACTCTTCTATTTCATGGCCACTTTCTCTCTCTAAGGTAGAACCACATGCTCCTGACCCATGCGCTGGAGCAATGTGGCCCCATTCCATGTGACTGGATTTAATGTTAATCTAAACTTTTCTCCTTTCCTCTCCTGAGCTCTCTACCATTTCCTTCTCTCTTTTTCCTCTGAGTTCTTTCCTATATTGTTTTCTGGGCTTGTAACTAAATTCTTTCCTAAGTCTATGTTTTGGTGAACTGAAAAAGCTTGTGAAATAAAAGTCCTGAACTTTACAACTCCAGGGTCAGTAGTAAATTTTTCACTTTTAAAAAATCCTGATTCATATTTTTCTTGGAGGTTTTGGATACAGAAGCTTTGAAATTATTATTGTCTGAGTATATATTTTGATCCTCCATAGGACCAAAGTAGTTGTCTATGGTCTTTTCTTTTGTTTTTTGCTCATTTTCCCAGTCTATGACTTGATTTTGACTCTGTAAGGTGGGGCTCTGCTTCCAGGGTGGAGAATGCACTATTCCAGGCTTCTGAGGGTTTTTTAAGTTTTTTTTCAGGGACACCCGCCCCCCACCCAGGGCCCTCAATTTCTCTAAGGTCTTATGAGAGGCTCTGACTCCTCTCCTACTTTCTCTGCCTAGGAACTATGAGGAGAGTCCCTGCTCTACTATGGCAGTGAAGCTCCTTTTTTCTGAAAGTGGCACCCCATACTGTGACCTGGATCTGAGTATGGGCAAAGCCATAGGGTCCTGCCTCAGGGATAGATAGCAAAGAGACTTCTGCAATCTCCCCTGACTCCCTTATGGGCCCTGGGATGAGCACTCTGGAAGCAGCTGCTAGGTGGCTCCCTGCCAGGTGGCTCCCCAGGCCTGCTCCTATCCTTTGGAACTGGGGCTACACTTAGGATTGTGCTGGACTGGACTCTACTTTCACTCTGGTGCAGCTGAGTTTTCCCTGCTGACTTTCCAAGTTGTCCTTGGCAATCCCTGGGCTGGGAGGTCTGGAAACCATCACCACTGTCATGGACCTAGGCACTCCCAGAGATGCAGACACCAGGCAATCTGTTCCTGGATGACTCTGGGCCAGGCTATACTACAATCCTTTTTAACTGGATATAACAGTCCTTTTCCTCAGATCTTCTAAGTTGTCTTGGGCTGGAAAATTGTTTCTTTCAGTCTTTCTATAAATCCTGCCATTTTAGAATATGGTTAGAGTCATTATTTAAAGGTATTTGGAATGGTCTGGGGGAGAGCTCCCGGGAGTACTTGCCTTCACTCTGCTATCTTGTCTTCACCTCACTCCATGACTTACTTCATTTTATTTTTTTAAGTTTTTTTTATTTGCAAGGCAATGGGATTAAGTGGCTTGCCCAAGGCCACACAGCTAGGTAATTATTAAGTGTTTGAGGCCAGATTTGAACTCAGGTACTCCTGACTCCAGGGCCGATGCTCTATCCACTGTACCACCTAGCTACCCCTCCATGACTTATTTTAGAAGAAAAAAGAAACTTCTTACATTTGAGATGAATAGTTTGCCTTCCTTGAAGCTGTAAGCATCATTTCCATAGTCAAAATGATGATTAATGAAATTATGAAATGGGGAGGGAGATATACCCAGTTCTTTGGGTACTCACCAAGACTGAGAGGACAGTAGGAAATGGGGTTGTAATCACATTTTCATAACTACTGAGTGTGTTGGAACAGTCAGAAAGTGTAGAGACAAGCAGGAAAAAGGGGTACATAGGCAGATCTTGGGATCAGGGATAGGTTGGTGAAGGTAGGTGGGCAGCATGAGGAAGAAGATGGCAAGGGAGAGGAGCAGAGTGTATCTCTCATGAGACCATGAATTACAATTAGAAGCACTCAGCAGCATGGATCCAAATGGAGATGAAAGAATTAATGGTTCAGGGGACATGAGTCTGAGGTCTCATTTTTATAGATTTTTAGGGGAATTAAATAAACTTTTGTGACCTTGAGGTTAGTTCATTAATATATTCAAATCATTTCAAAGTTGTCAGTAAATATTTAAAGATAAAACATCTATATCCTCTCAAACTTACCAATACCATTTGAAAGCCTTTACTGTGGAGATCTAGAATTTGTCTGAGATTTATATATCACAGGACCAAAAAGACTCATCACAAATTACCAAGATGTGATTTTTGGTTAATATATAATACAAGTTGTATATTTGCTTCTTTTATCTTTGGGATAGTTTGTATGTGACTTCTAGGATCCCCTTTATAATCTTAATTCCTAGCTATGACTAAGAGTGGTGAAGCAGGCTTCTCAGGGGGCTCAGAACAAGCTACTATTTTACATGGGAGTCTTCAAGCAAAACTGAAAGTGTGATATTTCACACTGCCTATCCTAATGGCATACCCAATGTACTTGGTTGCTTTTGCACCAGCTAGGTTTCATTTGCTTTAGTTATTAGTGAAAGGGAGTGTTGGCAATGGCAAGGCAGGTTTTAATTGTTGCAAATCCCTAAACAATGACCCTTGCCATTGGTTGAAGGAGTGATTGAAGGAGGACTGTGAGGTTCCCCTTCATCAGGACTAATTATCTTGAGTCTATTGGAAAATTGTGAAAGTATGATCATTCTGGATCACATGCTGAGAATGTTTTCTTATCTCATTTAAACCTACAACACTTTTGAAAACCTCTTTGCAAGGAGCAAACCTGCTATTTTTGCAGCAGGCTCTTGACATGGGAAACCATTCCTTCCCTCCTATTGTCCTAGGAATATTTTCTCATGATTTGTCTTGGCTTCTTGGCCCATAGAAGATGCCACAAAAGTTGAACTGATTTTTTTTTTTTGCTTTACATCTCTCTGCAATAAATCATCTCTCTCTTTTCCCTTCTTTAGGGAGGAGGGAGTAAGGCCAGCCCTCAGAACTTCAGCAGGTTATTGAGCATTTTGGGGGGTTAAGGCAATGGGGTTAAGTGACTTGCCCAAGGTCACACAGCTAAATAAGTATCAATGTCTGAGACTGGTTCTCTTGACTTCAGGACCAGTGCTCTCTCCACTGTGCCACCTAGTTGCTCTCCCATTGAGCATTTTGAAGGTACCTAATTATATCTCCCTCTTGCCTTCAATCTGGTCACAGAACAGCAATCTGGAAAATAATTTTCTACACATAATGGGGTGTTCAAGCTGCTATACTCAAATGCCAAATGCATTCTTTTCCAATCTTCTGCTGCCACACACTCCTCTGTCTCTTCTTACTTCCCCAAGAAGGAAGGGTCTTGGACCAAGGATCCTCACCCAATTCACTATGGAGAAACACTATTATTAATGATAAGGACAGGGAAGTAAACTGAGTCAGTCATCTCTCTGTGGTCATGTTTTACCCAAAATGGTGGAATATTCAAAGCTTTATCACAGAAAGTATTCAATTTAATATCTATGTATAGAAGAAATGAGCCAGGAGCTCCAGATTTTTTTTAAGTGAAGGAGTGATTGGTTTTAAGTGAAGGAGGGCTGTGCAAAGTCTCATGTTCTCCTTCAGAGCCATCTAGATCTAGTGGGCAAATATGGATCAGGATGACTGGAGATGGCTCTGGATGCAGTGGGAGACGTTGGCCTTTTTAAGCTAAGGTCTTTAACAGTTCTCAGTTTCACTGAGGCAACACCCTCAGTGTTTAAGGTTAGGTAAGAAAGAAAAGAGAATGGCCTCTTCAACTTAGTCCAAAAAGAAAAAAAATCAAACTAGGAGGGCAAGACCCTCAGGGTTTCTCAGTTATTGAGGCTAAGGAAAAAAAAAATGAAACTGTCAGGGATATTCACATTCATTGAATCAATCAAGCCGCAAGTAGGGCTTGGTCAGGATCTAGTGTTGACCAATCCATGAGAATCAAAGTGATTTGGGGCCGTTAAACTCCAAGATATTTTGCCAGGTTTTCAATGATCAAAGTTTACATTCCTTTGGACAGAGCACAAGGGTGTGATACCCTATATAGGCAGAGGGAGAGGAGAGGAAAGGGGAAGAAAAGAGAGGAAAGGAAAAAAAGATTTGTAGTGTCCCCCTGGCCAGCAGCTAGTAGAGTACCAATTATACAGAAGGAGTTATATAAATACAAATATATATATATATATATTTATATATACATATATAATATGCTTATTCTCACCCATCCTCCTTTGGAGTCAGGAACTTTTGGTTTCCAATCCTGGCTCAATCCTGTCAGAATTTCTTTGAGAGTTACATTTGTAAGTTATTTCTCAATTATATCTAATTTTTCATGATCCCTTTTAGAATTCTCATGGCAAAGCTACTAGTGTATCTTTTTCTTCTCTAGCTCATTTTATAGATGAGGAAACTGAGGCAAACATAGTTAAGTGACTTGCCCAAGATCACACAGCTAGTAAGCATCTGAGGCCAGATTTGAACTCATGAATCTTCATAAGTCTTTCTTTTATTTCCCCTTTTTTCTTTTGCAAGGCAATGGGATTAAATGACTTGCCCAAGATCACACAGCTAGGTAATTATTAAGTGTCTGAGTCTGGATTTGAACTCAGGTCCTCCTGGCTCCAGGTCAAATTTCTATCTAGCTGTCCTAATATATTACTGAAATTTTGCAAAATGCCATTGATATGACTAACTTTATGTGAGGGAGATATTCCTGTTCTTAAAAACAAACAAACCACATAGGGCATGCCATATTTAATTATTCTTTTCCTTCTCAATGTTTTTTGGCACTGATGATGACTTTTGGTTATCACATTCTTCATTAACAACTCACTCAAAGTTAGAGTAGAAGAAGGAGAGGGGAGAAAAAATATAAATATCAACTGGATAATTTTTACAGAATTTTCAATTCAAGGGAAAAGAAGGGTACACCTCCATTGAGGATGGGATCAAGGTTTGGCATTGCATGGGGACTTCAATTATACATCGATTATATATTCAATTATACATTTACTACTATTAATGAAGAAACATTAGCTTCAATTCAATAGCAAATTCCTTTGAAATAAATCATTCCTTTAAATAATCAAGCAAGATGAGGATCTAAAAGTCATCTGCAGAAAAATATCCAGAAGATGTCATTTGATTCTTCCAGTTTATCAACCCACTTTATGTTTGGTCCTTAAGATTTCAGAATATTTCATAATCATTAAATTGACTCAACACTATACATATATATATATATATATATATATATGTATATATAGGAAGTATATATCATTTCCCCTTCTTAACCAGAAGGAAACAGAGGTAGAAAAATCAAGTTATTTTCCTTAATGGAGTCATTTCTCAGGGGTAGAATCATAATTTCTGTTCTTTTAGACCTCAAGACCACAGCTTGAAGTATATTAAGCCCTGGTGGCTTTATGAATGATGTCTTCTCGTGAGTCATTAAAATAAATTCAAATCTTTTTTCTAAATTGCATTTGGATGGAGAATCTGGATGGTTTATAAAGATTTCACTGATGCTAAAAGTGTTATTGCATTGATCCCAAAATAGTTGGTCTTCAGATATTGACACTATTAAAATGAAATTTATTTGAAAGGAAAAATGGAGAGAGCAATACTAATAAGAATGGATGAGATTACAGTATTCTGGTTTTGGATAAGCCAGATTTGGAAAGAAAATGCTGCCTATATTTCTGGCCAACATAAGATGTACAATTAAACATATGCCACACTTTCCTATGCTCAACCTGATGATGCAATCCATTGAGGAATTTTTAAATACCTTTATAGCAAACTTTTGTGTTAAGTGCTGAGAGTTTTGGTCAGTTATTTCAGTCACATCCAACTCTTTGTGACTCCATTTGGGGCAAAGAAATTGGAATGGTTTACCATTTCTTTCTCCAGTTCCATTTACAGATGAGTTAACTGAGGTAAACAGGGTTAAATGATTTGCCCAGGTCACACACATTACCCACTGCACTACTTTGCTGCCCCTGGCTTTGAGGAATTCACTTACTCCAGGGGGGATAGATATATTAATCTTGATATGTATACATGATTAATTTTAGAAGGAAGAGAATAATCACAATTAGAGAAATAAGGAAAGGCTTCTTATGGGAACTGACACATAAGCTGATCTTCAAAGGAAGATAGGACTTGTGAGGCAGATGTTAAAGAAGGAAAAGAGTGTATTCTAAGCATGGGGGAATGCCTTATTCTAAAGCATGGAGAGCCTGAGCTCATTCTTTTAATTGATATTTTATTTTTCTAGTTACATGCTATGAAAGTTTTTCAACATTCATCCATATGCATAAGCATATTTTTAAGTTACAAAATTTCCTTCCATCCTCTTTTCCCACCCCCTTCTCCTTAGCAGCAAATATTGTACAAATGCATTTGTATTAAACATGTTTACAGATCATTTTCGATATAAGGAATTGAGATTAAAGGAAAAGAAAGAAAACCATGAGATAGGAAGGAAATACCTAAGAGAAATTTTTTAAAAAAGTGAATGTAGGGGTGGCTAGGTGATGTAGTGGATAAAGCACGGGCCCTTGGAGTCAGGAGTACCTGGGTTCAAATCCGGTCTCAGACACTTAATGATTACCTAGCTGTGTGGCCTTGGGCAAGCCACTTAACCCCATTTGCCTTGCAAAAACCTAAAAAAAAAAAAGGGAATGTAGTGTTTATTCAGATTCAGGAGAGCTTTTTTGGTTTGGTTTGCTTTGGTTTTTCTTCCTCTACATGGGGATAGCACTGTCCATAGTTGGTCTAATAGGGTTGTCCTATGACTCTGAACTGCTAAGAGGAGCTGCATCCATCAAGATTGATCAACTCACAATGTTGTTGATGTGTATATTGTTCTCTTGGTCCTACTCCCTTTGTTCAGCATCAGATTCTGCAAGTCATTCCATGCTTCTCTAGAGTCCGACCATTTATAATTTCTTATAGAACTATAGTATTTCATAACATTCATATACTATAACTTCTTTAGCCATTCTCCAATTGATGAGCATCCCCTCAATTTCCAGTTCTTTTTCACTACAAAAAGAACTGCTGTGAATATTTTGGGACATGTGGGACTTTTCCCATTTTTTATGATTTCTTCTGGATATAGGCCAAGAATTGGATCAAATGGTATGATCTGGTTTTTTTTTTTTTGTTTTGTTTTGTTTTTTTTAGGTTTTTGCAAGGCAAATGGGGTTAAGTGGCTTGCCCAAGGCCACACAGCTAGGTAATCATTAAGTGTCTGAGGCCGGATTTGAACTCCCATACTCCTGACTCCAGGGCCAGTGCTCTATCCACTGCACCACCTAGCCTCCCCAGTATGATCTGTTTTATTAGAGCCTGAGATCATGCATTATCAAGGAGGACTGTTTGAAAGGGAATGTTGTATACTAAGCCTGGAAAGTTAGGTTATAACCAGATTATGAAGAGTTTTAGTTACCAAGTGAAGAAGTTTGCATTTTAAACTAGAGATGGGGTTTAAACTAGCAGTTTCTGTGCAGGGAAATGACATGATTAGATTTTACTTTGGGAAGATTATTTTGGTATCTCTTTGTAGGATGGTTTCGAGAAAGGAGAGACTGGAAGTTGGAAACCCAATTACAAGGCTATGCCAATAGCCAAGGAATAAGGGGGGCAGCTAGAGAGTCAAGGAGAATTATCTTCCTGAGTTCAGATCTGACCCCAGACACCTACTAATTTGTGTGAACCTGGGAAAGTCACCTAACTCTTATTTTCCTCAGTAAAATGAGTTGGGGAAGGAAACCACTTCAATATCTTTGCCAATAAAACACCAAATGAGGTCACAAAGAGTTTAACATGATTAAAAAAATGAATCAAAAAAATGATAAAAAGTTATCAGGGTCCAAATTAAGGTAGAAGCTATGCAGGTGGGTAAAGGAAATGCATTTGAGATATTTTTTTGGAAATGAATCAACAATAACCTTGCAACCAATTAGAAACGAGAGGTAAGGGAGAGGGAAGAATCTGAAATTATGAGTCTGGATAAAGTTATGAATCTGGAAGGATTCTCTAGAAATAGGGATGTTTGAGGAAGATGTGTTTAGAGGGAGAAATAAGTTGGTGTTTGAGAAGTCCATGGGACACTGAAGTAGGAATATTCAACAGGAGTTGATGATGCTAGACTGCAAGGAGATAAGACACTAGAGATGGATGTCCAGATTTGGGAATCATCTGTTTAGAGATCGTAATTGAAGTTAATGAGATGTCTAAGAGAGGCTGTAGAGGGAAAAGAGAAGGGAGACAAAGATAGAAATTTAGATTAAGTTACTGTTCATGATTAGCACATGAATATTAGTCCAGTCTGAGAAGGAAGTCAGAGGAGAAGGAGAGTCAGCAGAGAGAGCATTACAAAAACCCTAGCAGGAGAGAATATTCAGCAAGATAGAGTGATGTGCAGTGTAAAACATTCAGAAAATCAGATTGTTTATATGGAAGAATTCCTCAAATATAATAATGCTCCACAAAGTTAAATTTTAGACTTCTGTACATCTCAGTCCTCCAGACCACATACCCAAATCTTGAAAAAGCTTATTTTTTTAAAATAAGGAGATATGCTTAAAAAGGCTGTCCTATAACCAAACAACTGGCACAAAACAGTAAAGTTAAAAAAAAACTTTACTCCTTGAGTAAAGTTACATCTTATATATTCTTACTGTACACAAAGTATATTTTAAAATAACTTTTTCCCAAATTAATACACTTGCTTAAATATACTGATAAACATTTTTATCTATGAGTACTCATAAAATTTTTGATTAGCTGAGCCTTACAAAACCAGATGGAGGTGGGGAAGTAACAATGTCCCCTTTTGAAAGATAAAGACAAGGTGATTGGGGAGATTTATCAGCTTGATGAGTTTACCGGAAGGTGAACCTTTGTTTTGGACTTTTAATTTCTTCTCCCTCTGGAGGGTGTAGACATTCCCATTGGCACCTCATTAAGAAGCCTCAGCATATCTCCTTCCCTTGAGTGCCTATCAATAGGCTAAAGGATAAAGTCTCAGCTTTTGAGGAAGCATTGGTTATTGGGGTGCTGGGAATTAGCAGCCACCTCTTGGTGCTGGTCTTATTTTAAGGTTTTTTCCCCTTCCCATGAAGATTACAAACTCGACATCAATTAAAGAGGCCTAAGGTGTGGGTTTTCTGGTAAAAGTGGAGATGGGGGAAAAGGTCTGTGCATTCACTTAGCCTGTTTGAGATTCAGAGAAAATTCAAGTTTTCTCTCCCTCTTTTACCCCCAGATGTGATAGAGAAAGATAGTGGTGAGAGAATGAGCCTTTGGGCCTAGAGAAGATGTAATTTAACTTTACAGCTTTGATATGGTAAGACAGTTCTATCATGCTAGAGGTTTGGACAGATCCTACGGTACAGTTGGAAATTACCAAATGGTACCAAATGGGGAGGAGACAATTTGTTTATGTGAAGGTCTTTATATGAGTTCATTGTTTTGTATTGGGTTTTGTGTGTGTGTGTGTGTGTGTGTGTGTGTGTGTGTGTGATGAAATAAAGGCTGTCCTATACCTGTTAAATAAACAAAGTTGCCTTGAATCCTTGTTCGAAAGTCAGGACTTTTTGCAAACCTCCTTGAAAACCTGCATATAGAAGAGATACTAAGTAAGGGGGAAACAAGTCAAAGTTATTTTTTTAGGGAGTGCCTTCCCTAGAACTGAAGTCAATCATGTGAGGCTAGAGTTTGGGGCACTGAATCACAGGTCACAGAAAAGAAGGTTAACTTCTTTTTATTTAGGAAGCCAAAGGAGCTAAGGCAGAGAATCTGACAAACTTTCTGAAATTTGATCAATGGGAGAGAAGTGAAGAAACTCAAAAGTGACTGGTAATTGTATTCTGCTTGAGACTCAGGGAAAACAGCTATGAGTGGCTTCTGTTTGCACTGGGGCTAGGGCAGATCTGTCAATCAAAGGCAACTCAACAAGCTAGCATCTTCACCTGGGAAGAGGTAGGAAACACATTATCAATACACAAACCTCACCCAGCAGTTCTAATAACTGAACCTGCAGAAGAGGGAACAAGGGGAACAAATCCATAATTTGCCATTGTACTGATCCACAAACAAAAGTTTTCAGTAAAAACGACAGAAAACTGAGGGTCTTGCTTCTGGAAAGTAGGGAGAAAAAGAAGAATTCTGTGGTTATCTACAGAGAATATGCTATATTATGTTGCAGGGGAGAAGCACAGGGAAGGAAGGAGACTTTACTTTCTAGATTGTAGGAGATACAGAATCTTCTTTGAAAGAATAAAGGGGATTTTCAAAGAAATAACAAAAAAATAGAAAGAATAGAAGAGGTAAGAGTAGATTCTAATCCACACAAAGAAATCCTAATTTGTAGAGGGAATGGCATATCAGGAAAAAGAGAAGAAACTGGATCACCTGGAGCCCAGAAAGTAATCTGATGAGGAGGAAGCTATTTTTTCATTCAGTTCTGAGGAATGACATAAATCTGCAAGTTCCAATAGAAAAGGATTCATTCTTGGGAGAATAAAAGAAAAAAGACCTAAGTAGAGATACTTGGGAAGTATTTTTGTAAAAGAAAAAATCTTAATTTTTTTTTTTTGTTATTGGGGCAGCTAAGTGGTGAAGTGGATGGAGCAGCGTTGTAAACAGAAAGACCTGAGTTGAAATGTGAACTCAGACACTTAAATGCCTGGCTGTGTAATCTCGGGCAAGTCACTTAACCCTTTGCCTTAAATAAATAAAAATTTAAATTTAAATTTAAAATTTAAATTTAAAATTTTCTTTTTGTTATTCTAAATTTCTCATACCCCCAAAACCTGAAATTTTTATATACAAAGAAAATGTAAGTAAAATTGAACATGGAATTAAAATAATTATTTATAGCTTATTTTCTTAAAGTACTCAAATTGAGCATGTTAATTCCAAAGCTATCTGGCTTGTCTGTTGCTCTCTGAATTGTCTTCTGATTTCTTTTAAATAATTTCTTTAAATGCTTCATTGATGACCTTTTCTTTCTTCCTTTTTTTAAAACATCATTATCACTAACCAGTTCCCTCTTCATTGCCAACATTAGTCCAGCATAGTCAAATAAATCCATCAATTGGTCATGTCCAAAAAAGTATATCTCATTCTGTACTTCTAATATAACAACTTTCTATTGAGTTCTCCTGAGTCATGGCTGGTCACTTTATTGATCATAGTTCTTAAGCCTTTTAGTATTATATAACCTCTCTGTCACAATCATTCAAATTCAGCCTCAAATTTCAGCTTCAAATTTCACCTGTGTGACCCTGGGCAAGTTATTTAATTCTGTTTGCCTCAGTTTCTTCATCTGTCAAATGAACTGGAGAAGGAAATGGCAAACCTCTCCAGTTATCTTTATCAAGAAAACTCAAAATGGGATTACAAAGAGTCAAACAGGACTGAAGCAATTGAAAAAAATAATAAAGCCCTCTGTGTTACAAGTTATGGTCCCAAGAATCTCAGTACTGGAAGTCTTGGGGAAAAATTCTGGAGGCATATATATACACATACATATACATATGTGTGTGTGTGTGTGTATGTCATGGTAACTGGTTTGTGAAGATTTCTGGGATTAAGGCAAATAATAAGGGAGTTTAAATGGTAGGTGGACTTTCTTTGAAGAAGGGACACCTCAAGAAGAGTTACCTCAGGATCCTCAATCTGTTTCCCAGCATTTCATCAAGAAGGACTATGAGAACTGATGACTGTAGATGATGTTGGAAATGTGATATCACAGATTTACACCAGTTAGATGAGGCTACTCCTCACAGATGTTATTTCCTCCCCACTACCCAGTGGCCAGGCAGCTGAGAATAATTACCAATGAATTGCCTTTCTTAGATCCTGAAGTCAGGAAAAAACACTGATTCTGACATTCTCACTGCACTGGTTAATTCCCTTCTCTTTTGAGTGTTCTGCTTATTCATTATTTATGTTCTAATTCATCTTCCTTGATACGTAAAGTTATTTTAGGGCACTAGCCTTGGCAATGTGTCATTCGGAGAATGCTAGAACTAATCTGGAAAAAAAAATCAATGAACTAAATAAGGGCTGTCTAACCTCACTTTTTAAAAGTTTGTATTGAAACAATAGACAAAATATTTTGATTTGCCTTTTTAGTGAGAACTCTGTAGTAGCTTAGCTTCATTTACTAAACCACAAGTAGACCACATAAAATCTCATTGAGGGCCACATTTTGGACAGGCCTGAACTAATTCATTCAAGGCTTGATTTTGAGAGATAAACTGGTTGGAAGAACAATGAGCTATTTTTGCAGGTAGTACCAGCCAACTGCCAATACCTACTATGTTTTAAGCTGGTCCAAAAAAATAACTGGCTTAAGTCCAGAGAGAGAGTCAATATAATCAAATCTGAATTATTTCCCAGAAACCCTATGAGGCCAATATCCTAAGACTAGAAGTGAGGATACAAGGAGGAATACTAATCAGGAATGACGTGGTTTTTGCACTTTTGGTACTTGATTTTATTCCATAAAAGTGAAGCTACTAAAACCTTATTACATGTGAAACATTTAGGTTCATTATTATAATTTTTTAGCTAATGTATAATTTGTTCTTCCGGTTCAGCTCACTCCAATCTGCATTAGTTTTATACAAGTCTTCTCAGCTTTCTCTGAATCTGTCCATTTCTCCAACTCTTGACTTCAAGGCATTTTTTTTCTGGCTCTTCCTTGTGCCTGGCATGCTCTTTCTTCTTATTTATATTTCTTGGCTTTCTTGACCTCCTTTAAGTCCAAGTTAAAATGCCACCTGCTACATGAAGCCTTTCCCAAGCCATTCCTCTCTTTTGTCCTCTATATTGCTTGTTGTACACATTTGTCTGCATGTTGTTTCCCCAGTTAGATTGTGAGATCCTGCAGGGCAGGCATTGTCTTTTGCCTTTTTTTTCCAGATATTTGCTTCTTAGCACAGTGACTAGAACATGCTGTTGTTATTGTTTAGTTGTTCAGTTGTATATGATGCTCTGGACCTTGTGGCCCCTGCTATCCATGGGGTTGGCAAAAATACTGGAGTGGGGGTAGCTAGGTGGCACAGTGGATAGAGCACTTGCTCTAGAGTCAGGAGGACCTGAGTTCAAATTTAGTCTAAGACACTTAATAATTACATGGCTGTGTGACCTTGAGCAAGTCACTTAATCCCATTGTCTTGCAAAAAGAAAAACAAAACAAAGCAAAACAAAAAGATACTGGAGAGGTTTGCTATTTCCTTCTCTAAGGGACAAACAGAGGTAAAGTGACTTGCTCACAGGGTCAAACAGTAAGTATGTGAAGCTGGATTTGGCTCGTCTCACTACTCTATCCACTGAACCATAATACTGCCCTAGCTGTTAATAAATATTTATTGATTGATCCTTCCTTTCTCATTTCTTTGGTTTAATAACATTCCATTCCAGACATATGTTATGAGCAGTTCAGTTCGTCCCCAACTGATGGGCACACATTTTGTTTCTAGTTCTTTGCTACAACAAAAGAATGGCTACAAATATTTTTGCACACATGGGTCTTTTTTCTCTCTTTGGGAATAATATTGTTTGAAATCAGTGTTTGGTTTCATATATACAGGAAATTGAGAGAAAGCTGTTAGTTTAAGATTTCACAGGTATCTGCCAGAACATTACATTACAAAGGCAGGGGTCTCTGGGCTATTAATTAGACTGAAAGACACTAGCCAGGTGGAGGAATGTGGATGTAAGACAAAAGGAAAGAATTCACCTAAAACAATCACTGAGCAGGAAGAGCTCCTCTAGCCAGACCTAAAGATGTCAGAGATGATAATAGACTGCAACCAGCTCCAGCTAATCCAGGTAGATCCAGGATCCCCAATCTTTCACAAGTATGCATGCTTAATAAGTCTCATGCAGAGTAGTTTACACACCCCCTGTAATGATTGAGGCTCTTGAGCATAAGATGTATCATATGAAGGGGGAGGAGGGAACATATTAAGGCATGATATGAGGGTGGGTGTGTCGATTAGACTGTTCCCCTGATGACTCAGTCCAAAGTCTGGCTTGGAAGGGAGGAGAAAAGTCTTTCAAATTTTCTATAAGACTGGACACTGTCCAAATTTGGGACTCTCTCCACTGAGGGAGTGCCTGTTTCCTACAGGGAATGTTAAATAAATAATCTTTCTGTCACTCCATGCTAAGGTTCATTATTAGGGGACATGTGACCCCAATTTGGAAAAAGGGGTTATAATTTCATTTCTAGCAATATCCAATAGTGGTATCAAAAGGTCAAAGGGTATGCAATTTAGTGACAGGCAACATTTTCTTTAGGGATATTGACCATTTTTTTGACCTAACATAATCCATAGTTGGGAAGTGAAAAGCTGATTGAGAAAATGAAGTCTGAGAATGGATTTGGATTGCTGAAATTACACCCTCCCAGCCTTTTTGTTCTTATTCCCACCTTCCCTTATCTCCTACAACATTCCCCTTTACAATCATCCCTCTGTCTTTCCTTAATGTGCATGCTCTTCATTGTCTCCTTGCACCCAAGGCAGTATACTTACTCACATACACACTCACCTATATCCACATTTCTTTTTACAATCTTTCTCTTCTTTTTTTTTCCAGCCCATCTTTCTACCATTTCTTTCTTTCCTCTCCCTCCTTATGGAAGGAGAAGGAAACCATCGTTTTCTCTAGCTATCCACTGAAGAAAGCTAAGGGAATATGTCCAGTAGGCTCTCAACAGTCTCCTAGGGCAGTTGTGGAGAACTTTTAGCCTGTTGACCTATATAAGGCCGGTGACATCATTTGATTTGTCATTGCCAAGGCAATCACGGGGGGACCTGAAATTCAATAAATCTGAGAAGTTTTTAGGGGTGAATTAATTAAATCTTTGATCAAATATAGCAGGCTAATTTTTAAGTTTTGGCCCTTGGGAGAAAAAATGGCTCCCCTTCCCTGTCTTTGGGGGTTTCTTCCTTTCTGAGGTGAGCATAGAGTCCAAAATAGGGCACAGTTGCTGGTTTCTGCCTTCAGGCTCCTGTTCCCATTCCAAGGCAAGAGAACTGGGATTCTGGGGTGGGAAATAAGCAAGCAGGCAAAACAGGACAGAACTGGGTTCTGCAGAGCCGCAATTCCACTCAAGAAAGGGATGGAGCAGGAAAGAGTCTGGAAGAGAGTAATAGAAGACCCCAGATAGGACAACCAAATATCAAGATTCATTTCTTTTTCCCCAGAGCCTCATGGAAGCAGTGGAGGGGAAGAGAGTGGGAAACAGAAGGAGGTAGTAGCAGCAGTGAACTAGGAAAGTGTTCCTCTTCCTACATAGTGAAGAAGATTCCCAAGATCTTGCCTGGTCTTCCTACCCTTCCCAATTCCTTACCCAAACCTTGTATCAGTCTATTTTGGAGTACTGTATTTAATTTCAGAGGCAGTATTTTAGGAAAAATATTGACAAACAAGTTCTCTCACAATGAGAGAGGAATGGAAACCATGTAGATAAAAGTCAACTGGAGTTATTGGGAATATTGTGATAAAAAGGGAAGAACACAATGCTGATCTTCAATACCTTATTATCTATTTCTATGCCTTTACACAGGGCACCTCTACTTCTGAGAATCTCTAGCTTCCTTCAAAGTTCAGCTCAAGTGCCAACTCTAAAGTGGAATTATCTCCTCATTCTCCCAACTGGATAGTTACTCCTCTCCTCCAAAAAATATATTGTATTTATTTTGTATCTATTTATCTATCTATGTATTTGTATCTATTTATCTATGTATTTGTATCTATTTATCTATCTATGTATTTGTGATCTCCTTTGATAGTCTTGAATCTCCCTGAAAACAGGGATTATTTTACTTCTATCTTTGTATCCCTAGTATCTAGCAGAATTCCTTTGCACACTGCAAACAATTAATAGATGCTTATAGATTGAATGATTTATTCAAGTATTTGAAGGGCTATCACAAGGAGGACTTGTTCTGTTGGACCCCAAAGTCCCAGAGAGACTTGACTTTAGGGAAAACCTTCTAACAAAGTGCTTTAAAAAGAGGTGATCTAAGTCAGGAGATGGTGGTTTCTCTCTCCCTGGAAATATCCAAGCAGAAGCTAGATGTCCACTTGTCAGGAATGGTGTAGGAGAGATTCCTAGTAGAACAAGCTTGAGGGTCTCTTAGGTCTCCCAACTTGAAGATTCTGTAATTCTTTGATGATCAGATTTAGCATAAGAACTCTCCTTACCTCTCCTTGGTCTGTTACTTAGCTAATTCTACTTATACTGCTCTTCTAATGGACAATGGTGTTATTTTCCTGTTCTCAATGAGCTGTTGGTTTTTTAATCTTCTATTTTCTTCTATTTCCTGATATTCATATATTCAATATATATTTATATTATACAGATTAGCAAACACAATTGTAAAACTTTTTGAAGTGAAGAAAGAGCTGTTATTTATGTGTCTTGAGGATTTGCAAAGAGAAACTATAGAAATAGAGGAATATTGAGGTACTTGGGGGAAAAATTCGTTGCTAAAGAAGAAACAAGAGAAACCTTGATAGATAGTACATGACAGCCATTCCAACACAGAGAACATGATAGAGAAATCCAGGAAAGCCAAGTATAGTCTTATGTGCATTGTTGATTTGGGGAAAGCCAATTTCCAAGGTCCAGACAAAGGGTCCAAAGGCTTAACATTTTGAAGAAACAATTGATTCAACCAGGAAGATTAGCTCTTACCAACAAAAATGTGAAGACACAAGCAAAAATGATTCTGATGAGCAGAAAAACAGGGAAATTAGCTAGAGACACCATTGTGGGCACACTGGTGTAACTTCAACAAATTCAAATTAAAAAAGAACATCTATAGAACACAGATGTAGGGACAGACAATGGAAGATGAATATAATAGAAGCTATGATCCTATAAGAACTGTCAGGTGTCAAAAGAGTTCAGAATATGCTAGTATAGGAAATAATAATAATAACTGCCATTTATATAGTACTTCTGAATCTACAAAGCACTTTGCAAATGTCTCATTTTATCTTCAAAGCAACTCTGGGAAGAGGGGACTATTATCCTAATTTTACAGATGAAGTTAAGTAACTTTTCCAGGGTTACATGGCAAGGAAATGTCCATGATCACATCTGAACTCAGATCTTGGTGATTCTGGTTCCAGCTGCCTGATGAGTGCTAGGGACAGCCAAAGGGTGTTTTTTGTTTTGTTTTGTTTTGTTAAATCACATTGGGAACAAAGAAGATCAAACCTTTGAGATTACTACTGGGGATAATGACTGTATTTTTAAAATGGTGTTGGGGCAGCTAGGTGGTGCAGTGGAATTCAAGAGGACCTGAGTTCAAATCCAACCTCAGACACTTACTAGAAGTGTCACATTGGCAAGTCCCTTAACCCTGTTTGCTTCACTTTAACTGGAGAAGGAAATGGTAACTACTCTAGTATCTTTGTTAAGAAAATGTCAAATGGAGTCATGAAGAGCTGCACGTGACAGAAAAATGAAAACCAAAAAGAAAGTAGGTTCTGCTCTCAAAATAAAATACACACGCACAAATAAATGCATACAATATTTGCTCACTGTAACTAAAAGGTAAATTTCAGATGGTGAAGGGGAAACAATAGCAGCTGAGAAAAATCAAGAAAGAAATTTAATTTGAGCTTTGAAAAAAAGGCTAGGAATTCTTTTTTTTAAAAGATTTTATTTATTTTGAGTTTTACAATTTTTCCCCAATCTTATTTCCCTCCCCCCACCCCCACAGAAGGCAATTTGCCAGTCTTTACATTGTTTCCATGGTATACATTGATCCAAATCGAATGTGATCAGAGAAAATCACATCCTTAAGGTAGAAACATAAAGTAAAAGAGATGGCAAGATCAGACAATAAGATATCAGGTCCCCCCCCCCCAAAATTAATGGTAATAGTCCTTGGTCTTTGTTGAAATTCCACAGTTCTGGGGCGGCTAGGTGGTGCAGTGGATAAAGCACCGGCCCTGGAGTCAAGGAGTACCTGGGTTGAAATCCGGTCTCAGACACTTAATTGATTAGCTTAACCCAATTTGCCTTGCAAAAACCTAAAAAAAAAAAAGAGGAAGGAGAGTGCAAATATCTCCAATCACCACTCGAGGAAATGGTTTTGGAACCTGGAGTGCTTGCAGAGAGAGGCGTGACTGCCCTGGCCAGAAAGGGCAGATCTCCCACATTCTTCTTTCGTCCTCTTTCTCTCTCCTCTCCCCACCCCACCCCCATGCCTCTTCTCCCTCTTTCTCACATCCCAGTTTAAAGGCCTCTTGCTACCTAGCCCGTGTCTAGCCCAGCATTCCGGGTGCGCTTAGATCCACAGACAAGGAAGGGGATCTTTCAGACCAGACCCAAACCTCCCATCCTCTCCTTCCTAGCCCCTCCAGTGGGTGGGGGAGGAGAGCGTCTCTCCCTCTGCTCAGCGGGTGCCCGCACCTGCCTCCGCATCCGTAGCCGCACTGGCACTGAAGGTCAAAGGGAGGAAGTTCCCGGGCGGGTGGCACGCCGGGGCCCCCCACCCGGGATGTCGCAGCCCGCGCCTGGGACGCCCGAGCATCCTCTCTGGGTCCGTCCCGGTGCCTGAGCTGCCTGCAGGGGGTGTGTAGCAGCCAGCCTTCCCTCCCGGCCCTGCAGCCGCTTACCTTGAAAGACATCCTGCACATGTCAGCAGAGGCTCCGGCCAGGATGCCCGCCTCAGGGCAAACGCTGCTGCGCCCGGGTTTCCTCTCTGGAGGCGCCCTGCCTCACTCGGGTGGGTGAGCAGGAGCACAGGAGCGAGGCACCAGGCTGGGGCTGGGCTTCTGCAGACTGACTGGGTCTGCGGGCGCCTCACGCAGGAGCCGGAGCCGCAGCTGCTGCCGCAGCAGAGCTCGCAGGACGCCCCATGCCCGCGCTGATGTGGACCGGCCTCAGGCGCAGAAACTTGCTGTGCTTACACGTGGGCACAGCCCAGCCCCAGCCCCCTCCAGTCTCCCAGCACCTGCCTCCACCTGGGCCTGGAAACGTCTTGTCCCAAAGCCACCCAGTCACACAGACCTGTTCATACAGTTTGTTTTTCTTAGAGCCTTTAAAGTTTTCAGAAGGCAGTTCTCTCATCCAATAAATCCAACAAATAAATAAACAAAAGCCGATCCCTTTCGATGGGGAGAAGAGTTATCCAGTCAATAAATATGAAGCGCCTACTATGTGCATCACACTGGACAGATATATAGGACAAAAGAAAGTCGCTGTCCTTGAGAAGTTCACAGACTAATGGAGGAGAAATTTGCTATACTTTCTCTTACACTGTGCAAATCTCCCTTTCCTCCATTCTCCCAATTACCTGTCCCCTTATGGCCCTTGAAGCTTTTGTCCCAAAAAAACATGTTCACTCACACACACACACACACACACACACACACTCATATAAAGAGTTTGCTTTTCTTAAAAGTTTTTGTAAGATAGCTCTCTCTCCTAATAATCAATGCATTAAAAAACAACAAATAAACAAAACCTGATTCCTTTCAATGGGGAGAAGAAGTGTTTTCAGTCAATAAATATTAAGCACCTACTATGTGTCCCACACTATACCAAAATATAGGAAAAAAGCAAAACTCTGCCCTTGAAAAGTTTACAGGTTAATGGGGAAGACAAACAACTATGAACAAAGAATCATATACACAAAGGATAAATAGGAAATTACCTACAGAAAGAAGTCACTAAAATCAAGAGATGGTGGGAAAGGCCTCTTGAGCAAGGTAGGAATTTCAAGGAATCCAGAGAAACCTGGAGGCAAAGATAAGGGGGAGAGTCTTCTAGGCATGAAAGAGCACCAGAGAAAACCCCCAAGAGTCAGAGTCTCTTGTGGGAGCAGAGGCAAGTAGGCCAGTGTCATGGTCTGAGAATCTACTTGCATTTTGATGAGGGTGAGGGACGTTTGAGTCCTCTTTACTCTCTTCCCACCTGCCTTAATTTGATATTAAGTCTCATTCATTCTTCTTTCAATGTGTTTTCTTATATCCAGGTCTTCCTTTTAGTTCCAGTCATACTCCAGACTTTTATATCTCCCTGGACTCTTTCCCTTTCTAATTGGTTCCTTTCTCTTATATTTCTCCACTTGGATCCATCACCATAGTACATTTTTAATCAACAAGAATTTACTTAGTGCTCATCATGTTCCAGGGACTGTGCTTAGTAAGATAAAGAGAAAGGCAAAACCACAGGCTTCTCCTTCTAGGAATGTATATTTTATTATATTTTTTAAAGGACAACTGTATTTCCAGAAAACATAAGGTTTTGTACAAACAAAACAATGTAGCTACAGCAAATTCCTCTGATAAAAGTCTATGAATTCTTTCACCTTCTTTGATTAGAACTTCTGAGCAATTTTCCTGTATTATTTATTGAATTGGGGTTGTGCAGGGTATTGAAACCCTAACCCAAAATGACTACTCAGAGTCCTCTCTCAAAGTGGCAGCAAAGAGTTAAAATTTAATTCGGTTCTTGCAAGAAGCAGGGCAGTTCCTAACTCTCTATGAAAGAGGAAAAGCTAAATTACAGAAGCTGAAGCAGGGTTAAAAAAAACCCACAAAAACCACAACCTCCTTCCCCTCCTCTTTTCTGCTGACCCTTACAATTGGTCAAACTTGATGGTCCAAAGAGAAGGGGAGTGTACCTAAGCTTTCCCAGGAGGGTCTGACTTTGTTTACATCTTATATGGTTAGGGTGACATAATTTTTCTAGCCGGAGATCCGGGTTTTCATGCTCAACTGATTCTTGAGAAATAGAAACTGAGGCCTATGGCTTAGACAAGTCCTATGTTTCTGAAAAGTCAACACTTTTACCCCCACAATCTCTTTTCATTATATTCTCTGCTGACTTTTCACCCATTCTATCCCCTGTTCTGCTTGAATTTTTGTAATAACTCCTCACCTCACAATGCTGTTCAATTTCTTCATCTGCACTATCTCAGCTCACAAGAGTCCAACCTTCTCTCCTTAACATCAACATTCGGGCTTGGTCTTCAGCCAAAAGAATTTGAGGGAGGATTTTATGAACTGTACTAGTAACCAGCCGTATCATGCATGGTATACAGGCAGGGAGGATTATCAAGACTCCTAATACTAGAAGTCCGTACCATACTAATTGATGCCACCAGCTTCCTCCGAACCAAGCCCACTATGAAGTATTAAAGGGAGAGTTCCAAGTCTGGACAGGGACATGGGCCATTTTTCTAATTTTTGTGGTGATCTCCTTCACCAATTCTCCATTGTCATCAATTTTCATACAGCAAGTAGACAAATTCGATTTTCTACAAACACCCCCTTCCTCAGACAACATAATCTACCACTAATCTGTGTTGTAGTACAGCTTCCCTAGTTTGGGTAATCTCATCTGCCAATAAGTCCAGTGCCATTGCCGTTTGATTATTTGTAATTTCCACTATAGCCTGAAGTCTAATGATTCTATTTAACATGGTGTCCTGTATTTCCAACTCCCATCTTGTGCTCACATAGCAGGGCCACACTCCTTAATTATCCTTTGTGGGGGGTCAGGCATCCCCCCAACCATTAGTATCTCCAGTTATCGTTAGAGAAGTATCTATACTCTGTTTCTGATTTCCTATGTCATCATATAATTGAACACCCAAAGAACTTCTTATTTGATCTGGGAGGAAAAAGAACTTAGATCTAATTAATCCTATATAGCAGATCCCTGTCCAATTTAGTGGGAGGTGTGTATAGGCTATTTGCCCGTATACCCAATAATGCCCTTTTAGAGCCGGATTCTTTTTCTGGAAAATCCTGGTCTGATTATATTCTGTTACAGGGTAATACTGCATATCCTGATCTCCTAGAGGGCCTCTGTCACACCTCATCTGCCCATCATTTTTGTACTGGCATTTCCACAATTGTGGCCCTTCTTTCCAGCTACATCTTTTTTTTTTTTAGGTTTTTGCAAGGCAATGGGGTTAAGTGGCTTGCCCAAGGCCACATAGCTAGGTAATTATTAAGTGTCTAAGACCGGATTTGAATCCAGGTACTCCTGACTCCAGAGCCGGTGCTTTATCCACTGCGCCACCTAGCCGCCCCCCCCCCCCCCAGCTACATCTTTCAATGCAAGGTTCTCCACCTCTATTTTGGCACTCCAAAGTAATAAAGAACCCTTTCCATCCACTGTAGTTTACCCATCTCCAACTTTAAAGCTGAGTAATCAGGGGACCATTGTTCTGATTATACTTTTTACATTCTGCTATGGATAGGTCACCTTTATACTTTCCCACTCCACTGAATATATATTGGCAATGATTCTCATCCATTTTGTCAGCATGACATCTAACCCAGGTGCCATCATTACACTGTACATGGGTCCTATCCCAAGGGCCTGGTACTTACTGCAATCTGGCACTAATTGTATATTGTCAACCTTAGCAGAGAAAGTCCACCTGCAACTACTTTGTCCTAAGTCAAGTCCCTTCCCTGTTTGGTTAAGGCAATATCTCCCTGTCACGGATTCTGCCAGTGGCCATTGGTGTTCTTTCTTCTCATTCCAAAATCCAGTTCCACTACATACTAAGGACTTTTTACTCAATAATCAAACAGGTTCAAGTGGAACCGGCACCCATGGCCACGTGCTCAATCCTTGAGGCTCCCCACAAATCCAACAGTTAGTTACATTGAAAATATTAGCAGTGGTTTGAATTAAGTCCTGAAAAGTGTTTTCCTCTTCAAAGAAGGTGTCTAAAAACTGAGGCCTGATATAACAAGAGGCTCATACTTAAGAGGGACACCCTCAGAACATGATCTCTAAGGCACATTTCTGCAGGATTGTAGTCTTGACCAGAGCCTAGAAAGCGAAGGGGGCCAACCCCAGGGAGTGACACTGTAATTGCACCCAGGAATGGGTCCTACGTGAAAATCCCTTATGTTAATATACAATTATACCATCTAGGAAGCAAAGGAGTGATAACAAAATTACAACAAAGGGGAGAATACCAAGAATCCTCCACCTCTGGGCAAGGTGTTGGAGAGTTCATTAGCCCTATACTCGTTTAAAATGCAGTTTCAATTCATTCATGGATTCAGAGTCCACAGTCCATTCTTTTGATAGATTCATAAATCTTTTTACTCTGGTATGGTGGGTCCAACCTCGTTCCTGGGTCCACACAGCAGTGTCTGAGGTCAGGAGAACCTGAAACAGTCCTTCCCAATTTGGAATCAACTTTTCCTCCTTCCACATCCTGATGAACACACAGTTGCCTGGTTCAAATTTGTGGACTGCAAACCCTAAAGGAGGAGTCTGTGCAATGTCCTTTTAGTTGAATATCTTTCAAATGTTGGGCCAGTACCTTTATGTGGGGGTCCAGCCTCCGTGGGGTCCTTGGAACCTGACAGGAGGGATAGAGTTGGCGAAATGAGTTGAGTCAACAAGTAGGTAAAGGCAGGAGCAGGTTGACTGACTGCCAGCTGCTTAGATTTATTTTTATAGTCTCAAAATCATATGAAACAAGCAAACTAAATCATTTCCTTGGTTACAAAAGTATACAATTTTCATCCTTAATCATATAGTTCATATGGTTACAAGTTTGATCATGTAGTGGTTACAAATGTGATCATCAATCATGTAGTTAATTTTCTTGTCCCTGCTCAGACTGTGATGACCTCAACCTGCCTGTTGCCTAGTTTGCTGCTGCATAGTAAAGTTATTGATTAAAAAGAACTTTCCTTATAAAAATCTTTGATATAATTTGTTTAATGGAATGCTTCTATGTTTTTGTACCGTATAAATAATGTTTTTCGATATGCTCCCTTGACAACCTATAGTGAGGATAGTTATGTTTGTCCACCTGTCCGTTGACTCCTTCAATAACTAATTTTCCTTTCAGCCCTTGTTGGTAGACATTACAGTTTCTATGACTTTTTATTCTTTGCCAATAAACTAAGGCTGTTAGAGTTCACATATTGGTTACTTATACTAACTATTCTCTCACCATCTTTATCATATATTCCTGTGTATGATAAGGTGGGGGCAAAACTGTTAATTTCCCTGGAATTCTATCTGACCCATCTTGTATCTGGTTTCCCTGTATATATTCTGACATCTCCCTGGAACTCCCAGTGCTGTATCTTCCAAAGATTTCATAATGTTGAAGCCTTTTGTATGTCTCAGGGAGAGGCAGTCCTATTAAATTTGGACAGAGTTCACAATCTGTTTTATTCAAGGAATTTCTCTGAAATCCTTCCTTTATAGTCATTCCACTATTAGGATGAGTAAGTTTTTCAATCAATAATAGACCTATAGATATGGGTATACATGGAATCCCTATATATATATATATATATCAAAGAAGGAAATGTTCCATCAGGCAGTGTGACTGCCCTGAGTCTTCTTGCCACGATTGTGTCAAACAGCTTAGAGACCCTGGCTCCCAACACCTTTATATATATTCCCTGACAAACATCCTTATTATCTAAACTAGGATCCCATTGTTCAATTGGGCCAAGAAATGGATGGCCATACAACATCTCATAAGGAGATAACCCAATGTCCCGTCTAGGCTTTGTCCTGATCCTTAACAATACAAGGGGCAGGCATTTGGTCCAAGGTAATTGTGTCTCAAGAGACAACTTTGTTAACTGTCTCTTAATTTCCTGATTCATTCTCTCCACCTTGCCAGAGGAGGCCAGATGCCAGGGAGTATGTAGTTCCCAGGAAATTTCCAAGGCTTGAGCCAGGGACTGGAGAACCTTGGGGGTAAAGTGTGTCCCTTGATCTGAATCAATCTTGTCCACCATACCATACTGGGGAATTACTTGTTCTAGCAGAATTTTGCTGACCATGGGGGCAGTTGTTCTTGAAAGAGGGAAGGCCTCTACCCAGGAGGTTAAATGGTCTATTATGAGCAACAAGTATTTGAGGTGGTCAACAGGAGGCAGCTCAGTAAAATCAATCTGTATGCTCCTGAAAGGGTCTAATTCCCAGAGGCCGTCCCCCTGCCAGTGTTCGGTGCTAGGAAGCCCTATTTGTTCTTCAACAAATGAGACACCCATCTACCCATTGCCTGACTATTGTATGGAGACCATGAGTTACATACTTGGCTAAGACGGCATCACACAGATTCTGGACTCCCTAATGACTGCCTTGTTATACAGTCTGCAAGACTTGATTCATACTTGCTTTGTTCAGTACTTCCTGTCTTATGTCTTCTGAAAGACAATTGATGGTAAGATTGTCTCTGTGCAATCTATCTTTCAGATCAGTATGTTTTGCTTGGATAGTAAACTGTTTATTGCTCTCCTTCAAGATGGAAGGAGTACATTTTTAAAGGAGACAAATAAATGACTAGATACAAAAATGATTGATAGGGAGTAGATAAACCTGAAGTGAGAGGAGAAGGCTCCACAGAAGGCACTGTGGGAGAACTGGAAAGGCATCTTGCGGAAGATCTGCTCCTTCTGACCACTGAAAACACTACTGGGAAAAGAAACTTGTTTATTAATAATTCTCCATTGCTTCCTGCATTGAATTCAGGACTTTCCCCTTTACTGTTTCCCAAAACAAACTCCAGTTCTTGTCAGACTTATCTCATTATTTCCTACATAAGGCACTTCTTTCTATTTTTCTGATTTTGTATAATAATGCTATGAGGTAGAGATGATTGTATTCCCATTTTAGAGATGAGGAAACTGAGGCTGACAGAGGTGAGTTGAGATTTGGACTCATATCTTTCTGATTTCCAGGCCCAGAACTCTCTACCCATTACCTTCCTACTGGTCTTTTTAGAGAAATCAATCTATCACCTACTGTCCCAATTGCCTTACCCCTTAGGTGGATTGTAATCTTCTTAGCATTTCATTATATATTACTCCATAGTGTTTATTCTCTAGTTATTCCATATGTGTTAATCTCATTTTCCTAATCAACACGTAGAAAAGTAGAAGCTCCTCTACCCAATGCAATGGATAAAGAGTGAGATTAGGAGTTAGAGACCCAAAACCATACTTCAGAGCCTCAATTTCCTCCTTTCTTAAAATGGAGATGAGAAGAATATTTGCTGAGCATAAAGCAACATATGTGCTTTGGAAGCAGAATTCAGATTCTTGCTCTACTATTTGTGACTTTGGGCAAGTCACTTCTCCTTTCAGGGCCTCAAATTCCTCATATGTAAAATGGAAGGCTTAATTTCTAGTAAATATCTGAGGTTCCTTCTAGCTCTCAGTCTTAATGCTTCCCATCTTCTGTTCTTCCTACATACCACAAAGGGAGGCAATAAGGTTTAGTACCATATTGTGTCCAAGTTACAAACAGGTTACACCTGTTTAGTTGCCAGTAGACTCTGCCTAGATAAAAACTGGAAAATAGGATATATCTTCTGAGCTCTTTCCCTTCTTTTTTGGGCACCCCTCCAGTAAACTGTGGTTCCTGGGTCACCTCTATGTTATCTTCCTCTGGAGCTATGTCTAGTGAGTTCTAGCTTTAATAGCTGGGATCCTTGAGTTTATCAAACAGAAAGCTGCTCTGCTCATTTTTTTTATATACCTATTTGTTCCACTTACCCATCTTTATTAAAAATGATTAAATTATTTTAATGATTACTGTTTTGCCATCTGGTTTTAATTTGAGATCTGTTTCTATGAGGTCCCCTTTCTTTCTGCTTTTCTTTTTTTCACTAGCTCCCTTTAGATTATTCACTTTTTGTTCCTTCTGATGAATATCATTATTTTTTTTATAAAAAATAATCTTTTGGTTGTTTGATTGCTATGGCATGGAAAAAAGTAATTAATTCAGTCAGTATTGTCATTTTTATTACATTGCTTTGGCCCACCCATATTTCCTCAATCATTCATATTTATCTTTATTTGTAAAAAGAATGTTTTGTAATTATATTCAAATAGTTCCTGTGTATATCTTGGCAGATAGACTCCCAAGTATTTTTAACTTTTGTTATATTCTGGAATTTACCTTTATCTTTCTTCCTTTTTGGCATTGTACCGATACACTGATGCTGATTTATGTGGATTTATTTTATATTGTGCAATTTTATTAAAATTGTTAACTTTTTCAATTAAATATTTTTATTCAGTGTTCTCTAGTTTATCTGCCCCAAATGATCATTTTGTTTCCTATTACCTATGCTTAATCTCTCAATACCCTTTTCTTATCTTATTGCTATAGTTAGTATTTCTAATATTATGTTAGGTATATAGCAGGCTTACCTGATCTTACCAGAAAAGCCTTTAGTGTTTGTATTTTTTAAATGATTAAAATTTTTATATAAGGCACTTATCCAGTGCAATTCACAAGGCCAGAATTATTTTGACTCTTAATCATAGAAGATCCCCTGGAAATTTGAGATCTTGTCATCAAATGATGGAATGTGGTGGGAGGAGGGTGCCTTCTTTATCTAGGTAGCATGTATTTTCTTTAAACAAGGAGGCAGTTCTAGGGTCTTGCTAATATGGGCTGGTGGTATAAAAAGCCCAAACACCAAAAGAGTCAAAGCTCCAGTGATTCTAGCAGAATTCCTCTTTTTTTTGTATATTGTTCTCAACTTTAATTGACAAGATATACATGAAGACATGACAAAATTTTAGGAAAAAAAAGCAAAATTTTCACATAGGGTTTTAATACTTAACGTTTTGGTTACTTTGCCCTTATGTGCATGGACACACACAAAGTACTTGATCCATCTATGTCCATTCCAGTGCATCAGAGTCTTTTGATGATACTTTAAGAGTAGTTTAACCAATTTTTGTAAATGATTTTATAAACTATAAAATCATTGTCTAGTACCTTCATTTATCTAGTTTCCCAAGCAGTGTATACAATAAAGTCCATAATTAATTTTAAACCTTCTGTTAAGCCACACTACTAATATCCAAGTTTCTTCTTTTAAATATGCTTGTAGAGGCTGCTTCTACACTTTCCTGTAGATGCTCATGACCACTTAAATGATTGATGCTGGTTAGCTGAAATTTTCTTCAGTAGACTCAACACAAACTCTCTTCAATAGATGACAAAATTTTTCACTCATCCCAAGTATCTCCATATTGATTTACTTTCCCTTCTTTTTTTGGTGTTCTTTCCTGAAAAGACCTGATTGGGGTGTCACCTTTTTGTGACAAGGTTACTTCATATGTTTCTCGGTTCTTATTCCTTAATTCTTCATATGTAACAATTTTTCTCTTAGGACTTTCTTCTACAGTTGTATCAGGTCATTGGACATTATAATCAGTAATACCAGTAGGAGCTGATTCATTCATGGAAGCACTGAAGGGAACTGGTTCATAAGGAGGAAAAGAACCTTCTTTTGCACTGCTTTCAGATGTGGGAGATGATTCGATATATGGATGTGCAGGCATTTTTGATTCAAATCCTGGCTTTTGTGAAAAATAGCCAGGTGATGCAAGTCGACGTCCCTGTCCCAGTAGCAGAGCTTCTCCAAGAGGAGAATTTTCAAGATGTTTAAACTTCTCTTGGCAGGTTTTCACATAAGAAAATTTTCCAGCAAAGTATCCCATTACACAAGCAAATATAAGTTTAGGGACAGAACCATATTTGGGGTGACTGGAAAGAATTCCTTTTGCAATTAATCCCCTGGGTAACCAACATACTTGTTGCAGAAAAGGGAACAGATCTGTACCAGAAGCTGTCTTGATTACATTCAGTGAAGACTCTTCTTTCCTCTTCTGTTGGAATGTAATCCATTCCTATGTTAGGGAGTGGTGGTGAGACTTCTGCATTCTGCTCTGTTCCAAAATCAGTCCTTCCATCCATCTTTCCTCCTGGCGATGGTGGCAACAGCGTGCAAGAGCCCCGCTAATCCAGAATTCCTCTTTTAAGAACATCTTCCCATTTTTATCTGGCAATGTAATTACACTGAATCCCAAACTCCATCATTGTAAAGTTATAGAATTACCTCCTAACTTCTCTAGTCCAGTGGTATCATATTCAAATAGATAGTGACTACAAAACTGTACATAAAGATGTTTGATTAAAAACAGATATAAATATTCTCTATGCTTTATTATATTTTTATTTCATTAAATATTTTCCCAATCACATTTTAATTTGTTAGGCAGTATATGTGACCCATGAATTTAATTTGACACCTCTCTTTTAATCTACCTCCCATGTACAGTAGGGAACATACATCTCAGACCAAAAAGGTCCAAAGGTCACTGCTTCCCCCAAGATTCTGAGTACTATCCACATATTTGGCCACCCATGAGCCAATCTACCTACCTCTTCAGGTAGAGTTTATACTCCACTATCCTCAACATACTCCATAGATCATCTGTTCTTAACTCTTAGAACTAAGCTTCTATACCCTTGGTATAAGTGTATCAGATTTCATAGACTCAAGAACTTCTCCCAACTTTATGGCTTTTATCCATGCCAAGTCAGTCTACAAGTCTACAAACTTTTATCTTAGTGGTAATCAAAGCATCCTGCTTTGTTCTGGTTCTGTAATCAAGGAAATCAAGCTCTTATGGGAAATGTTACAAAATATTCAGCCCAAAAAACCTTACTCCCTGATTTTCCTAGTAGCCTATGGATGCATTTTATAATCCAACTCACATCAACCACAAAAAGTATTGCCTTACTTACCTATGGCCTTCTTGAGCCAGAGTTTCATCATCAGTACCAGAACATTAGAAAGTAGTATTTTGTTTAGCCCTGTTAAGGCAGAAAAAGTTGCGCTCCCCACCCCCCAACCTGAATGACTACACAATTAAACTAGTTGGAGAATCATCAAATTCAGCTGGCTAGAACCACCTGCTGACCAGGCCAGAGACTGCACTTGAAAAAGACCTGACAGAAGGGATTTATTCATGAAGGAGTTTCAGCACCAATTACCAGAATGAGGAGTTATAGTCTATCACAACTAAATAGCTTGGGTACCATTGCAATTTGGGATGATCTTCTGTATTCATTAATAACTTATCCCCTGGACGAGTGATCAAGGAAAATAGTTTTCACTAAACTGGATCTTCTTAGGGCATGTGATCTTATGCAAACAAGAAAAATGATGAATGGCGGCCAGTGTTCTGGCCTTGGTATGGCTTGTGTGAAAATGGTACTTCTGTCTCTCAAATTCACTTATCCAATTCTAACCCTTCTGTTGACTTCCAGTCTTAGATCTCCAACTGTCCGTTGAATGGATACCTTGAAGACATCTTAAATTCAAAGTATCTAAAACTGAACTTTCCCCCAAAACTGCTCCTTAGTCCAATTTCTTTATTTCTGTCAAGTGTGCCACCATCTTCCCAGTCATCCTGGAATACAACTTTGGTATCATCCTTTGCTCCTCGCTCTCTCTCATCCCACTCTTGTGTTGCTAATTCCAGTAGATTCCACCTTCTTAATATTTCTTGTATACTGTCCTTTCTCTCCTTTGGCATTTCAACCATTCTGGTATACACCTACATCACCTCATACCTAGACTATTTCAATAGCTACTGGTTGGTTTCCCTGCCACAAAGCTCTCCCTATTTCAGAGCATCCTCCATTCATCTTCTAAGGTAATTTTCCTGAAGGGCAAGTCTGATCATTTACCATTTGGGATTAGTATCTGTATGAATACATTCCTTACTTAATAAACTCTAGTGGCTACCTATCACCTTAAAAAACAAATTGAGTCTCTTTTGACCTTTGATCACTCCTATCACCCTCTGCCCCCAACCTTCAGTCTTCTTACATGATTACAACTTCCCATGTACTCTGTAATCCATTAATGCCAGTCTCCTTCCTATTTCTTACACTGAATCTTCCAATCCAGGCATTCTCAAGGCTTGTAATTCTCTCCTTTCTTCAATTGCCAGCTAAGATTTATAAGAAGCCTCTTCTGATACCTCTTAATTCTAGCTCCTTCCCTCTATTGATTATTTCCCATTTTTATTTATAGCTTGTCTGTACATAATTGTTTGCATGTTGTCTCCTCCAATAGACAGTGAGTTCCTTGAGAGTAGGGTTGGTATTTTACATTTATATCTCTGGCACACAGTGATTAATAAGTGTTTATTCATTGACTGACTGAATGGACATGGTATTTTAAGACCTTTTTTAGGAGTGTCTCTATGATAACCTCATCTTCTTTATGGATCCCATACCAAATAGCCCAGGCAATCCTTCATTGCCTATAATAGATGAGCACTAAGCAACAATGCTTTCTGTTCATTAACTTATGAAACAATACAAGAAAAAAGATATTCACTTAACAAGTGAATAAAAAAATTTATGTGGATCTACTTGAGATCCATAGTGTATATTATGTGCTATAGTGAGTATATCTGTTTCTTTGAAAAATCTTCAAGGGTTCATAAATTTTGTGGGTTACTGTGATTTCATCTGCAAGTTTTCTACTCTAATAGTGGCCAGTGACTCTAATAAAATAGCCTGAAGTTTTCCAGTGGCCATTATCCATTTTTTCCTGTTCTGACTAAAGATCACCTTTCTTGATATAGGGAAAAGAGAAGAAAAAGCCGAGTTTAACACTTCCATCTCCTTTCCTTGTCATTCCATCTACTCAGAGTAATGATCCTGTCTCTCCCTTGATCCTAGTTATTTTCTTTAGCTTTCTTTGCCAGGCTAAACTCATTTTTAGATTTGGTGTCCTATCATTCCTGTTACCCAGGTTTGAAATCTTGGAATCATCCTCAACCCTTCACTTTCTCTTATACCCACCTAATCTTACCATATCCAATCAGTTGCCAGGTCTTACTGAATTTGTAGTCATTCAAAACATATTTCCATATTAGTCATGTTGTAAAAGAAAATGTAGACTCCCCCCTCCCAAACATGAAAAAAAGAAAGTGAAAAATAGTTGTTTTGATAGGCATTCAGAATCCATCAGTTAATTTGTGTGGAAGTGGATACCATTTTTCATCATGCATCCTTTGTAAGTATCTAGAATCATTGTATTGCTGAGAATAGCTAAGTCACTCACAGTTGATCATCATGCAATATTGTTATTACTGTGTACAGTATTTTCCTGGTTCTGTTTACTTCACTTTGTATCAGTTACTTTGTTTCAGTTTGGTAAGTCTTTTCAGGTTTTTCTGATATCACCCTAACTCAGTAGTAATCCACCATAATCACATATCACAACTTCTTCAACCATTCTCTAACTGATGGACATCCCTACAATTTCCATTTCTGCTATAAATATTTTTGTGCAAATATGTTCTTTCCCCCTTTTAAAATTTTTCTTTGGGTTATATACCTAGGAATGGTATGTCTGGATTAAAGGGTAAGACCAATTTTATAGCTCTTTTGGGAATAGTTGCAAATTGTTCCACAGAAAGGTTGGATCAATTAGCAACTCTACCAAAAGTGCATTAGTGTCCCAATTTCCTCACATCCCCTCCAACATTTATCACTATATTCACTATTCCTTCATACTAACTTTTCCAGAATGATTATCCATTATACCCCATCCTGAACTCTATACAACTGACATACTTGCTAGTTCTTGTATGCTGCATTCCCTCTTCCCATCTCTGTGTCTTCTGTGCAGTCTATTCCTTTCCATCCTTTTATATCCTGGATTTCTTATCTGCCTTTTAAGAGCCTTTCCTTCTCTGAATTGTTAATGCCCCTTCCTACCTCTCTGAATTTATTTTCTAAAATTTATATTCTGTAGTTCTTTTTCTGAGAATTTGCTGTTTCCCCTAAATAGAATTTCAAATTGAGGGCAGAGACTGTCCTATTTTTGTATCTGGCTACCATAGGACCCAGCACATAGCATTATATAAATGTTATTACTATTACAATAAGTATAATAATATTATAACATATGTTTATAATAATATAATTAATGATAATAAATTATTGATTTTAATAATGATAATAATTGTTCAAAGTCACAAAGACAAATTTCACTGGTGAGATATGAACCTAGGTCTCCTAAAGCTACAAACAGTGTCCTTTCCATTGTATCATGTTGCCTCTTAAATGTTAATTGTTTGGTTGTCTGACACTATTCATAGACTAAATCACACTTTTGTGTGCCCTCATTTTTACTTGCCCTCATTTTTCTCTTCTGTCCATGTATTTTACTTTCAGTCATCCTATAAGGTAAACATTATGTTTCTTCATCTTACAAAGAGTCTAAGGTTCAGAGTTACATGATTTGCTTATGTCTTCATAGTTGCTAATTCTCCCAACTACAAAATGAACCCAGATCTCATGACTCCAAATTCATTTTTCTCCCCCCCCCCCCCCACCACGGATTGTTGTGTGTTATACTGACCTTATACTGACTTCCCTGACTTTTCAGCTGCTAGAAACCTCTTTTCACATCTCTCACCTAACTCCCTGAATGTGGTTTCTCAGTGAGTTCTGGCTTGAATCAACAGGGCTTCCTGTTTATTGTCTTGAATCTTGACTTTAGATTATGCTTTCTTTCCCCAGGAGGGTTCTTTCCCTCTGGCCTTGATAATTGCATTCTAATCAGTATTACACATCTGGCCCATCCTCTCTCTAGGGAACTGGGATTTGACAGCTCTGACCTTGGGTAAGTCAATTAATCTCTTGGGACCTCATCTGTAAAACGAGGGAGCTGAAATAAATGATCTCTAAGGTCCTTCTAGCTCTAAAAAGGTCCATGTCATTCTAAATTCTATTTATTCAAGTTAAAGAAGAGAATTGGGCTTTTTATATACTTCAATGAATGTGTGATCTCATCAGTGTGGGTACTTCCTCCAAGTGTTCAGAATACAACCCATTCAGGTCTTCTCATTTTGAGACCTTCTTGTCCTGTTTTCTCATAAATCCTTTATATAGGATCCACCTAGTTCAATGGGGGCCTTTCTCTGTATCTAATATTGTGTTGTTACAGCCATTGGTTATCCATACACTTTCTATACAACTACCCACTTGTTTTCTTCTCTCTCTCTCTCTCTCTCTCTCTCTCTCTCTCTCTCTCTCTCCTCCATCCCTCCCTCCCATTATCCCTTTGCCTCACTCCATTCCCTTTTTTTCATAGAAAATAACCTTTATTTTCTAAAAGTATATTTTCATTTATGGAATATAATTAAGTCAATACATCAAAACATCTTTCTTTGACAGCTTTCTGATCCTAGAAATTCCCACCATTGCTAGAAATTGTTAATGTAGAAGATTAACATATAATGTACAAATTTTTTGGTAAGAAAAATCAATTTAACTATGCTTACTTTTTAAAAACTTCTCTTATGATTCTCCTTCCTATCTCATGGTTTTCTTCCTTTCCCCTTAGTTCTAATTCCTCTTACACAAAATGACTAATATTTAAATATGGTAAACACAAATGTACATGTAAAGTTTTTACCACACTATTCATCACCATGGGGAAAGGAGAGGGAAAGGAGGTTGGCAGAAAAAAATATATTATTTGTAAATTTGTAAAATAGATCACTCCATTCCCTTCTGAGTCCCTCACAACTTCAATGCATTAGACATTGTGATATACTATGGTTTCTAGTCATTAAATATTCCTGGAAGAATATTGCTGTTAAAAGATGGACCTTTATTTCAGGGAGAAGATTGAGGTTATTAAAATCTTTGCCCAACTTTCCAAAAGAAGTCCACCTCATTCTGCTCTTCCCATTCAATTCTGAGCCCAGCTCACTGTTAATGTATGGTATCTGGCAAAAATATATGCTAGTGGACCAGCTCTTTCTTTCTTTAAAAAAATGAATGTGGACCATGAGGCACTTTGAGGGGAGGACATGACAAAATCAGGGAGGCAGAAATATTATATTAATTTCTCAAACACTGGAAATCACTTCATCTGACACATAGAATCACAGTCACAGCATTTTTAGAGGTGGAAAGGATCTTAGTTGTCATCTAATCCAATTCATACATGAAAAAGAATCTTTTCCACAACACGCCAGAAAAGTGGGTAGCCAGATCCACTTGTGAATCTCCATTGACAGGGAACTCATTACATCATGAAGCATCTGAATAGGATGCTTTCAGGCAACTGTAATGTTAGGAAGTTTTCCTTAATGAAGTGTTCAGATTTGCTTTCCTAGTTGTCTATAAAGACAATATGCAGATATTCCCTGCCTGCTCCAGTCTAACAAGTGGAGGCTTGGTAAGCCTACTCCCAGACATCATTGCCTGAGGGGCTGTTACTGTGATGTGATGAAGAATTTTCCAGTTGGCTTCAGAACCAGAAGGACTGATGACTCAAGAGAGTCAGAACTGAGTGTACAAACAAAGGGATTGAGGGAAAGACCTCTCATCATCTTTCCTTGTGACCTTTGAGTGAGGAAGATTGCTTTGAGTGGTCAGGTTGGGGGAGCTGACTGCTTCCCTTGTCTGCCCCTCCACCCCCAGATGATGGCATCTCTGTTTCTTCTGTTTATTTTTTCTTCAACTTAGGTGAATAAGCAACTTGGGATGGGAGTATCCAGCAACCAGTGAGTTTGGGAGATCCATTAGAACTATCAGAGGGATCCTACCAATATCTGGAGTCAGTAGTAGAGGACAGAAGTTGTTCTTTAAAACCCTGAGGATGTCCATAGGTTTAGGAATTGTTATCCCCTCATTGCTGATATTCTTGTTATGGACTCTGTAAAGATACCAGTCCTTGTGATCCAGCAGAATGCTAAAGCTAAGAGTGTTGTATGAGATCTCCATAAAAAGAAGAAAAGAACTTCTGGGTGTCAGTTTTCTCCATAAATTTGCCTTACTACCCTTGTTCTTTTACATCTTTTACAGGACATTTTGTGTGCAAGAAGAGAGTGCACTCCTGGGATGGGGAGAATGTTTTTAAGGTCTATTCTTGCTAAACCTTTTTCTTGTAAATATCCTTATTTAAAAACTAATGAAGTTCTATTAGTCAATTGAGATATTGAGGGGTATACCTAATGGGTGCGGCCTTAGAAGCTGCAGTTTTAGAAGCCACAGCTCTTCAGGGATACTCCTTAGAAGGCTGAAAAGAGAAGTAGTATTCTTCCCCTTAGGAATTTAATCTGTCAGTTGTGGAAATTGGATGAGTGACCAGTTACCTGGATATCAAAACCAAGATTTACCACAAATTGATGTTAAATTCAGTCTATTTTTTTGCAGTTTTATTTATTTATTCAACAAACTTTTACTAAAACACAATGTGGCAGGCACCATGATAGGTACAATTATCTAGAAAAAAATAAAATAGTTCCTGCTTTCAGTGATAGTCTATTTGGAGAAAACTTCCATCAATTCTTCTAACTCTGCCTTAAACCACTTTCCACATTGTTTGGTCCTGTCCAACTCTTGGTGACCCATCTGGGGTTTCCTTGCAAAGATGATGGAGTGATTTGACATTTCCTTCTCCGGATCATTTTATAGAGGAGGAAACTTAATTAAATGATTACCCAGGATCATATAGCTAGTAAATGTCAGATCAGATTTAAACTCAGAAAGCTGAGTCTTCCTGACATCTACTGTGTCACCTAGTTTTATCGCAGCTCTTCCAATCCTTAAAGACAGCTATCAGATTTAACCTAAATCTCTTTTCTAAGTCAACAATCCCTTCAGTTCCTTCAAGTGATTCTGATATGACAGAGCATCTTCATCATTCTTGAGATATTCTTGATCTTTTTGAGTCAGCCTCCAGACATTCAATACTCTATCTAACCTATGATGTAAAGAACTGAACACAACATTCTAAGTGTGATGCAAGTTGGGCAGAGAACTATGGAAACTTCCACAAGCTTAGATCTCACAGTTCTACAAGAACTGGCTCCTCTCATAAAAGGAAATAAGGTTAGTCTGGCATGGCCTGTTACCTTCTCGTAGTCACCATTTTCTTTTCTAGAGCTTCAGTAACTTTGTCTTTAATAATATATTGTAACAAACAGCAAGATGACCAGGCTATAATAGGTTCAGTTCTTTTCCATTTTTTGAAATTTAGAACATTTCTTCTTCTCCACCTTGTATCTCTCCCATTTCCACATATTTACCTTCCTTATTTCCATTCTTCCTCTTTTCCCCTTTCTTTCCTTTTCTCCTTCTCTCCATTTCTCCCTTTCCCCTCTTTATTTCTCTTTTCTCTATTTCTCTCTGCTTTCTTGTCCTTCTATTCCTCCTTCTATCCTTCCTTCCCCCTCTCTCTCCTCTCCCTTCCCTTTTTTCCCTCCCCTCTCCTTCCCTCTTTTCTTCCTCATTCTCTTCCCTCCTTTCTTCTTCCCTATTCTCTCTCTTCCTTCTTACACTCTCTCAGAATCTAGATACCATGGGTTTAGATTTCATCTCTGATACACAATGGTTGTGTAACCCTAAGCTAGTTACTTGATCATTCAGTTCCCTGGGTAGTTCTGTGAGATTCTAAATAAAAATTTGCAGACCATTTCTTAATCTGTTTTGATGAACAGCTTCTTCATTGGGAGTTTCCTATACTGATAAAAATAATTAGTCCAGAAATCAATGAAGTTATCTCTTTTTAGCCATTTTTGCTTTTTTTCCTATTTAAATGCCATTCTACTTAGCAGGAAAAAAATGAATCATAATAGTAGCTAATATTTATATAACATTTACTAATTTGCCAAATGCTTTCTCATTTGTTCCTCCCAACAACACTAATAGGTGGGTGCTATTATTATTATTATTATTATCCCCATTTTACAGATGAGGAAACTGAGGCAAACTTGAGTTGTGACTTATACAAGGTTACATTTATACAAGTGTCTGACACATTCTATCTAGCATCAATTATTCTCATCCCATTCATCCTGAGCAGTGATGCTGTTCTTTAATTCACTTTCCTGTTTTCCCAAAATTGTTTTTTTAAAGAACTTCTTTGTGGTCGTTAGTTTTTCTCCAAAGCCTCTGTTCACCAACAAGCCTCAGGCATCCCTGTGAGTCATTGGCTTCCTGTGTACTAATTATTGAATTCATTCCGAGCTTGGCTTGCTTACAAAGGAGGTCAAACATGGCTGAAGGGTCTGTCCAAGTCACTGGCAGTTCTTGCTCAAGAATTCCAGGAAGGGATTGGCAGATGTGTCCCACAGTGCAAGGACAATATGTTGGCAAGATCTGAGCATTGTGTGATTGACACCATCATATTTATCCCAGTCTTAAGAGTAAATAGGGTTAAGGGAAAGAGTGTCAGACTTGAAATGAGAACTGGATTCAAATCCTGTCTTTCACTTGCTAGCTGAAGTGACCCCCAGGCAAGTGACAAGTTCTCTGAGCTTTAGTTCTTCATCTTTAAAATGCAGAAAACAAGTACCTGAGCCACCTCCAAAGTTAGTGTGAGGAAGTCTTTTGTAACCCTTACAGTGCTATTTAAGTGAAAGTTTTTAATATGGCTCAGAGAGGGAGAAGAAAAGAAAAGAAAACTAGCAATTAGGAGAGGCTCTCACTGTTGACTTTGGTTAAATTTTTGACATGAGCTTGTGTACAGTGTGTGCTGAATGGATCCAAACACACCCTAATGTATCAAAAAGAAAAGTGTAGCTTGTGTCTCTTTTTAGAGTTTGCATTTTTTCGAGTAGAATTTAATTATTAATTTAAAAATTAAGTTAAAGTATGTTTCTTGTTTAATGGACAAAATAATATTTTTTAGGATTGTGAATTCCATAAAGGTTCATCTTTAACAAAGAAAAAATATTCCTGGTTGCACACCCTAATGGAATGTATTGCTCATGCCTCCTTACTAGGTTTATGATTCATTTTTTGTCATTTTAAAAATAATCATACAATGTTGTTATGTGGAATAACAGAGAGGGAATTGAAAAAATATCACTGATCATATCTGAAATGGTGAATAATAGCCAAACTCTCCACTTTTAAACCATTAAAATTAAGAGAAGGTATATCTAAAGATGACAGAAAACACCTTTGCTCTAACAAAACTAACAAGAAGAGGATAGCATGCTGTGGAAGTAAAAAATACTGCACTCTCCTTGATAAAAAGATTTCCAGGTCTTTTAGGCATTACATCTCTGACTCTTTCTAGTTATATGATCATGGGGGTCATATCATCATATCATCACCACTACCATTATCATCATCATAATGATAATTATGTTATTATTGATTAGCATTTATATAGCACTTAGTGGTTTGTAAAATGCCTAATAAATATGCCTAATAAATACCATCTGATCATTAACTGAGGCAGAGGTTAAGTGACTTGCCCAGAGTCATGCAGCAAGTAAGTTTCAGAGGCTAGATTTTAATTCAGTTCTTCATAACAAATGAGGATGATAATATTTATACTCTAACTCTACCAGGGTTTTGTAAGGATAGAATTTTGTAAACAATGAATTACTATATAAATGGGAGTCATTATTATGATTAATTTGTCTTTAAAATGTGAATGTGCTATTAGAGGATGTTAATTTTTATCCAGACTACGTAACAGTTATCTGCATAATATATTTGTTTTTTCCATAGTCATTTAAGAATCAGTTTAAATATGAGTGCATTACAAATTTAACACGATCAAACCAAGGTCCCCTTCCTCTGCCAGTGTTCCACTATCCTGAATTGGATTCCTTTTGCCAGTAACATAAACATTTATTCCTATATTTATTGATTTCTTTAATTTATAACTGGACCATGTGTCTGACTTCAGAACTGTACTAAGCTTTATTATACTCTTGAGGGAAAAATATTTCTGCCTGCCCAAGGGGATGCTCTGGGCTAAGCTAAGAGGGTTGCCATTGTGTTGTCTCTTAATAGACCATATTCCCAGAGACCCCAGAGTGAGATTGAAGTACATTGGTATTAAATTGTCAAATGGAGCATCACAATATTGTCTCTTTGGGGCTCCTATTGGTAGTACCTAACCACCTAAACTTCCAAACATTTTATAAAACTGTGAATTAACAATTGTGTTGTTATATATTATATATAAAATAACAATTATATTGATATAATTCTTAGTGTTTGCAATTAGCAAAATAATTTGAGTGTCCCTTATGATCAGTTTAGAGAGTAGAAATTACTGATCACATTATAAGGCTAGAGTTCTGGATCCTCTATCTCCATCTTCCCTTCAAAATGGGAATATATTTCACTAATGAAGTTTTCCCCCTAAGCTCTCAGATTTCTTCCCAAGGTCTCTCCCATCTCCCAAAGATTTATCTTTTAAAAAAATCAATTTGAATACTGCTTACCCTGAATCTTATTACAGAACTTATAATACAGATCTATGGTTTTTACCATAGACACAAGTGATCCTCATCCCTTATCTTTTGATCTACAGGAGCCCCTTATCTGTCCTATATATGATCCACTCTTCAGATTCTCATGCCATCATAACTCATGAGTACTACTTCCCTCATCCCACCCTCTCTCCCCTAATCTCATGAGAACAAAGGTCAGGTTGTCTTTTCTGTGATAATAGTTGCTTTTGACTGTGCCTTCATCCACCTACATCCCAACTAAGGCTGCCTAAGGGGACTTCATAGTCATGTAGTTAGTAAGTGGCACAGTTAGTGTGTTAAGCTATCTTCAAATATATAAAGTCACCAAATGTAGTTAGGAAGATCTGAGTAAGGTCTGTTTCATGAATAAGGTCAAATTTATGCTATTATTTCCCCCATTTTGCTGTGTCAACTTGGGGGGAGTTACTCTCACTCTTATTCTCTCACCCTATTCTATGGTTTAACTCAAGTGAAAATATTCTATCTTGCAGCTTTGCATATATATCTGTAGTTGAGTACCTACTCAAATGCTTCAATGAAAAGCAGGCCCTGTGTGTTTTACCATAGACACAAGTGATCTTCAACCTTTTGATCTATAGGAGACTCTATCTCTAGCTTTTTGCCTGATTATTAAAAATTTTCAAATAGATTTTTAGATCATATGGATATAAATACTGGATAGCTGATTCAAGTGCATCACCTCACTCAGCTGCCACAGATATTATAATAGCATCAGTCTTCAGTACAGCATTCTCGCACTTGCAGAGCACTTTACAAATATCTATTTTATCCTCACAACGACACTGGGAAGTAGATGCTTTTGTTATCTTCATTTTTCAGATGAGAAAACTTAGGCAAGGTCAAATACCCAGTAAGTGTCTGAGGCAGAATTTGAATTGAAATCATTCTAATTGAAGTTCTAGAACTCAATCCACTGCAATGTTTAAAGACTGCCTGTTTGGATATAATCATCAAATACTGGAAGTCTGAAAGTTAACTAATGCATTTGACTTGTCTTTGTCATTTTTCTGGCAGTTGGCAATATATGTCCTTCAGAGGAAATACCAGCATGATATCTTTCATAGTATTTGTGTGGGACCTTGTTCCTTTAATAGTGTGTGGGTCCTGGATGATAATTTTTTGAAATCAGAGTAAGGTAAACCACCAAGCTGCTAAAATCACATGAAGCAAAAATGTCCATACATATACATAAGGGACTACTGTCCGTATTGTTTGCAGAATTGGCAATCCCTTCACAAATCCCAAATTGAATCAAAGCCATTTAAGAGAAACAAAAAGAACTGAATATAGTCCTTAGGGAAAATCAACTAGAGGATTCTCATGCTATGGAAATTCTCCCACGAGCTTGCATGGGAAGAAAAATAGACTCTTACTAGTATTGTTAATTTGAGAAAATGAACTTTTTCTTTGACAATATCAAATAGTTTTGTAAATATTTATGTTTATTTTTGACATCTGGCAACTACTTGAAAAATTGTTCAGTCAGTGAAATTCAAAAGATTAAATTAGGTGATTTGCTTTTTTTTAGTGAAGTCTACTTGGTAAACTCTTATAAGCCTGAAGAAAAAAAGCTGCATTCAATTGTACCCATAAATTTACTGTGCATATGCTTTGACTCAGAAATATCACTAACAGGCCTTTGCCTCCAGGACACCAAAAGATGAGGAAAACAGACGTATATGTTCAAAATTATTAATAGGAGCTCTTTTTGTAGAAGCAGAGAACTGGAAACAAAAGGGTATACCCATCAGTTGGGGAATAGTTGATCAGTTATTATAAAAACAGCAACTTATGTAATATATAATTGTTATAAAAATAACAATATCTAACAACATAATAAAGAAAGGCAACTTTGAAAAACCCGAGAAAACTATGATCAGTACAATAACCAACTATAGTTCTAGAGGACTAATGATGAAACCCGGTACTCATGTCTTGAGAAAGGTAAGGGATCAGGGTTTAGTTCAGACTCAGTCAGTGTGGGACTTTCTTTTACTCAGCTAAACATATTTATTTCACTGTTTGGTCTTTGTTTTTGGTTTTTGGGTTTTTTTTGCTATGGGAGAAGGGTAGAAATGAGAAGGAACACAGGGAGAGGATAACAACAACAGAGGGGAAAAAAAGAAAAAAAATGGTGTCTTGGAAGCATTTTTTAAATGCAGAAAAGAGAACAAAAGGATTCCAGAAAAGAAGCACAGGCAAGCAGACTGACTTTGAAAGCCAGATTATATATTCTAAATATATATATACATATGCACACACACAAACACACATAACCATTTTATATGTATTTAGTTCAAAATATTTTTAAAAAAAAACCTTTAAAAAAGTCTTTTTAAAAAACATTTAAAAAGGTTTATCTACACAGCTCCTGGAAATGGGAGCTTCATAAAAACCTCTCATACTCTCTTCATGGCTCCAAGACGTATTATAAATCAAGACATTCCATCATCTCTTTGCCCAAAAAGTGTTCCAAATTTATAGGTCTATTCTACTTGTACTGACTAATAGTACTTAAGCCTAATAATTTCTACAAGCTTTAAGATTTGCAGAGCACTTTACACATCTCATTTGATCTTCATAACAAACTTGTGAAGTTTATGCTATTATTTTTTTACACAGGAGGAAATAGAGTCTGAGAGAGGTTAAAAGACTTGCCCCAAGCTACACAACTAAGTGTTGGGGACTGGATTTGAACTGAGGTCTTCTTGACTCCAAAAACCAGACTCAGAAAACCAACCACATTATTGTGATTCCTATGGCCTAATAAATGTTTGTCTAACTGAATTAAATTATTTACTTAATTAAGTATAGATGGGCAGAGTTAGGGGATATATAGGGTCAACTAGATAATACAGTGGATAGAGTTCCTGAGTTTAAATTTGACCTCCTAGTTCTAACCACTTCCCTAAATTTTCAAATGATTTGCCCTCTGACTCTGAGGAATTGGTCCTTTCCTGGAATCTCATTTTTGTAACTCTCCAATATTATTGTGCTAAATATTCTATTAGCACACTGTTTCCTCCCAGAGAAAGAGAATGATTGTTTATGCTATTAGTTTCTTGGTTCTGCCCAGGCTATAGAACATTTGCTTCAGTTTCAGGGGCTGTAAAGCATGACTATCAGTTCTTTTTTCTGCATGTGGGATGTTCACTGGAGTAAGTGGAGTTCTCTACATGGAGAATGAGACATAATGCTAGAGAATTGGAGGAACCAAGAATAGCTTTTGGAGCAAAGAAGGTTATATCATCTTGACTGATATACATTGAAGGTTCAGTAATTTGGACACTACTTTGTCCAGGATCCTCAAATGTAGAAGATGATTTTGACAGTAGAGATGGTAGAGAAAATTTCCAGAGTATGGGTTAACTTCGCTTTGTATGAGCAATAGGTTTTCACCTAATGTAACCCAGTGGCATAATTGCCTTTCATAATGAATCAGCCAGCAATATAAGGGTTTATATTATGAAACAACCTTCTCTACACCCACCTTTATACTCAGAGGCAATTCATAGATGTTATTATAGAGCCAGGAAAGCTAATTTTAACCTTTGAAAATGTATCATTTCTATAGAGTTGTCTAAACATGGGCACAATTACTCATACCAAACCAAAAGACCTCGACAGGCTATATCACGCCTCTGCTTGAAAAGGTTGCCAAAGTCAAACTTTCATATCAATTCTGTGTAGCATTGGGCAAACATTGGGGTTGTAACATTTTTTCTTGGGGGAGAACTGCTATGGAAATGTAGCACTGAAGATTGGAATCGCTCCATCAACAAATATTTATTGAGCAACACCATGCCAACTTTAGGTTGACAAACATCCCTTATAAAGATCCTTTAGGCAAAATCCTAGCATGAACAGATTAGGCCAAATAGATAAGACCATACATTATTATTTTCTTCCTCAAGTGTCTTTATTCTTTTTGCTAATCAGTTGGGCCGGAGAATCTCTTACATAAAAGGATTGCTAAAGAGCTACAATGAATTTATAAGTCAACTTTTCTTAATTTGGGGACAATATAGAAAATTTTCTTTCAAATGATGATCTATAAACTGAACATAGAAAATGAAAAGAGACATTTAATAGAGCTTAACTAAACAAAAAATGCTAAGAAGATAATTAAAATGAGGAAAATTTCAAAGTGAAGATTATACATGAAAAAGTTTCTAACATCATAGTTAAAATCACATAAAATCTGACATCTACAAAAGTAGACTTGACCATAGAATTCACATAAAGATAGGCATGAACAATAAGAGTTTTCTCCCTGACAGGTCTAAAATCAATCACATGAGACACATATTTGAAAACTTTTTTCTGCCTGAGACTAAGAAAACATTGACAAGAGTAAAAACCGCATGAGAGACAAGGGATCAAATTTTATTTTTCCCTAGGTGATTAGTCAGGTGCTCAAATAAAAAAACTTAAGGTAATTTTTTTTAAAAGGAGCTTCTTGGGGCGGCTAGGTGGCATAGTGGATAGAGCATCGGTCCTGGAGTCAGGAGTACCCGAGTTCAAATTCAGCCTCAGACACTTGATAATTACTTAGCTGTGTGGCCTTGGACAAGCCACTTAAATCCATTGCCTTGCAAAAACCTAAAAAAAACCTTAAAAGAAAAAGGAGATTCTCAAATATAAATAAACATTTAAATATTCATGTAAGAGAGGTGGAAGTTTTTTGGGACTGAAAAATGGTCTTTGATGTGCAAAAGGTTTAAGCATTCTGAGGTAAAATTTTCCAACTTCAAGAAAGAATAGAGATTTCAATAAGGTATTTTAAAAAGCTAGAAAGAAACATTAAATTGACCTCCATAACTGCATATATGCCTTTGCTCCTTTCCACTCATCTATATTGAAATGGCTGGGGTAGGGGTCAATGGAGGGACTGAATTAAAATCAATCACCCTAAGACCAAGTGGAATGGTCTACTATGGGAAGGGACTTTTGAAGCAAGAAGGATTGTTAAATAGGAGAGGTGATTTCTTTCATCTCTAGTTTGGGGATGATCATCTCAGATTTGAACCTCTAGGGGAGTTAAAGGGAGGAGGCTTCTGCTAATCCTAAACTAAGGATCATTGCTGAAAGCTGAAAGAATTCTGTAGCCCTCCAGTTAAAAAGAACAGGAAAACACTGTAGCAAAAGAGAGTACAGTACTTACCCAGTTTAACCAGTGGCTAATGTTGGGGAAAGCTGCATCTGCCTGTTGAACAGCAAGTCCAGGAAGCGGCTGGTAACTCTGTCCAGCAGAGATGAGAAGAGTCTCATGTAGGAACCACCTGCCTCTCCTAGCCTGGAAGCTAGGGTCAGTGTGGTTTGTCCAACAGGGCAGTTGCAATACAGTGGTAATATATATCCTGCTGCAGTTGAACCTGATAAAGAACCAACATAACTACCAAGGGACTTGCTTAAGACAACACAATAGTGGTTTGACCTGTCTAGCATAGATGCAATACCTTAATGAAAAGCAAGGCCAGATGATCTGCCCATCCCACTGAGACATCTCACCCAACCAAGTACTATGAGAATGAACCCTCCTTAGAGTGAAAGGACATTGAGGGTCTTTAGTTTGAAAGTTGTTGTGTGTCTTGCTACCACTGTACTTTAAGTAAGTGACTTTGTTATTATGAGAAAGTGTGTCCTTGATGTTAGAGAAATACTTGTAAACTTCTGTTCTTCCTGTATTTTTTACCATTTTTGTAAATGCCTTCACTAAAGAATTTAGTCTACTGGGCTGATTATTAAAGGGGAGGCTCAATAGTGGGGGCTTGCTGAAGTATTTTTCACTTTATTTTTCTTTTTTGGGGGCAAATATGTTTTACATGCCTATATATAAATATATATATATATATATATAGATAGATAGATAGATAGATAGATAGATATAATGACTAACATATTGCTTGCTTTCTCTATGAATGGGGAAGGCACTGGAAAGAGAATTTGGGATTCAAAATAAAAAAATGAATGTTAAAAATTAAAATAAAAGAAAAAGCCAAAGGATTCTTTTGAGGTAGAGTTAGGAGTCTAGGCACCCAAAAACTTATACCTAGAATTCTCAAAGTTGTAGCAATTACTTCTCTGGAAAGCCGACCCTGCTAATCTAAAGTAATAGCAATCCTCTCTTGCCAGATTTAGCTTGAGGCAGATAAGTAAGCCCTGAGGAGGCATTAAATCCAAATTTTCAGAAATTTCCAGAATATAAAACTTTCTTAACATAAATTTTCAATATCTTGTGTCTACTATTCCATAATCCAAGGCTTTTAAGACTGTGATAAGTAATTAGAAAGAGATCATAATAGGGCTGAATTATCCCTATTTAGTTGATTTAGTTGATCAGAGTTCAGGTTCAGATGAATGTGATTCACACGACAACTTTGCAAGGCTAGAGATAATTAAGAGCAGCTGAACATTGGTATTGATGCAATGATCTGAACATTTACCTCATTTACCTGAACTCCAGCTTGTACTCTGAAGTATGCCATAGGTTCCTATTAATTGAAGTTGAATGGTAACTAGGAGGACATGCTGCTGTATGAACTGTATGGTAATAATGCTATGTAGAAACAATGCTAAGTATAAGCTCACTCTCCCCAAAAGCATGGTATAGGGAAGTGTTGGGGAAAATGTTTGTATATTGTTCTTGCTATATCTTTGAAATAAATAACCTCTTGTAAAAACTAATGCATTTTAATTAGTTAAATGGTGAGTGGAACACCACTGGTGAGAATTGAGCCAACAGAAAGAAAAATACACCAATATGTCTGTTATTCCTAAAACCCTGGAAGGGTTAGTTGTAGAATCTTGCTTGCTACACATATATATTTTTTAATATTTACTTATATATTCATGGATTGTTCTCCTCTACCCCTAATTAGAATGTAAATACTAAAGAAAGCATCATTATTGTTACTGCTTTTGTGTCTCTAAGATATAGCATAGTATCTGACACACAGTGTAAGTACTTTTTTTTTGGCAAGGCAATGGGGTTAAGTGGCTTGCCCAAGGCCACACAGCTAGGTAATTATTAAGTGTCTGAGACCGGATTTGAACCCAGGTACTCCTGACTCCAGGGCCAGTGCTTTATCCACTATGCCACCTAGCCACCACAACCCTATTAATTTTATTCAATTCTCTTTAAATTTTAGGAATGAGACATAAAATCAATCACTAAGTACTCCCTTAACACATAACTATACCAGAAGAGAAAATAGGAATGAAAGATTTTGAAATTGGATGCTAATTCAGCATTATCTAAATCATGTTTTTTTAAAACTCCTTATTCTTGTTAAAGGGAAATTTAAATGTGGAAGACTCAGGATTACAGGTATTCAAAGCAATAATATGACAATAGCTTGACTATATTTTTCAGCAAAATAAAACCCTCGTTACTTTCACATAGATTCTTAGACCTTTCCTATCCTATAATTGTGGGAGTAGTATCTTATTATTTGTTGTTCTTGTTATTTTGACAAAGCCAAATTGTTTTTTTCTTATTCTTATTTTGTTAATTATTTTTAACAGTTTCTTCTGTTCACTGTCAAAACATTGACATTAGTAATATGCCCACACATATAAACACTAACAAGCACTATGGATATTTGTTCTTTTTACTGGTGCTGGGGAGCATCTGTTATAATTATAGTATATGTAAAGTATCTTTCGATTGAGAATCAGCACTTTAGAAAGGAAGGTTCATGTTCCATGAGATGAAGTTCAAGGGAATACATGTCAGAAAAGCAGGGGGGAGGGAAGAATCTCACAACTTGAAACATCTATTCACCATTACTATTCTTTGAATAAGTTTAGAACTAGAGGTACTACTAGTCTGAAATCAGAAATGTAGTATGGAAATCTACTGAGCACATTTACAATAAAACAGATTATAAAGTATAAAGACATGTGCACCAGATATCACCAATAAATAAATAAATAAAAGACAGATATCCAAACTATACAAGGTATGGAAAATATTGCATATGTGTTATATTATAGATGTATAATGTAATATGTATGTGTACAAGTATAAAAACATACATAAGAATAATAGATAAGTAAAGGGAGATGAACAAATAGTTTTCAAAAGAATAATTATTATTAAAAATGTCTACCTAGGAGCACTAGGTGGCACAGAAGATAAAGCACTAACTCTGGAGTTGGGAAAGCCTGAGTTCATATCAAGATGCAGATACTTGATATTTACTAGTGAGACCCTGGGCAAGTTACTTAATTTCAATTACCTCACAAAAAACAAAGGGAAAAAAGAAAGAGAATGTCCAACTACAAATTTCCTCCAAGTCATTAGTAAGACAAATGCATTATTTTTTTTTCCTTAGGTGTTTTTTTTTTTTTGCAAGGCAAATGGGGTTAAGTGGCTTGCCCAAGGCCACAGGGCTAGGTAATTATTAAGTGTCTGAGTTCAGATTTGAACTCAGGTACTCCTGACTCCAGGCTCGGTGCTCTATCCACTGTGCCACCTAGCTGCCCCTATGTACTTTTTTTTTTTTTTTTTTAGATTTTTCAAGGCAATGGGGTTAAGCGGCTTGCCCAAGGCCACACGGCTAGGTAATTATTAAACGTCTGAGACTGGATTTGAACCCAGGTACTCCTGACTCCAGGGCTGGTGCTCTATCCACTGCGCCACCTAGCCGCCCCAACCCTATGTACTTTTAATAAATGCTTGTTGAATTGACTTAACTAGATGACCTCTAAAGCCCTTGAAGGGAATACTTCCAGGTCTTTCCAGTTCTGAAAGACTATGGCAATGTTTCCTCCTTGAATCTCTCCTTTTACCACTTAAAAATCAAAACACCTTTCCTATGAACTTAGAGTCTACTTTGAATTATGATTATTTATCTGCTTGTCTTATTCACAACTAGTCTTCAAACTCCTTTGAGAGTGGGGTCACGTTTTACTTAAATTATCACTGTATCTCTCTAATATGGAAGATAGTATATTGCACAGAATTGTCTCTTATTCAGCATATTTGAATAAATAAATGATTGAATATACCCTTCAAACCTGCCTGGAACTAGCAGAAAAACCTTGGGGAAAATGTATTTATATTGACTGCTTAAGATTTAAACTACTTGAGCAAAGATTTTCATTTGTTCTGAATATAGCATTCTGAATAACAGCCTCTTGCTCTGGGTATTGAGTATCTGTTCTTCTTTGCATTTTTCCTATCTGTATTTTTAAATATTAAATGAGAGATGGCAGGGCAGAATGAACTAAACTCAGATGACCTCAAAGACAAGACAAAACTCAGTGTTGGGTTTAATTACATTTCCTGAGAGGACTTTTAAAAATTGCTCAAGGACTGATGATGAAGCATATCACTCATGTCCTGATGGATTCAAAGTGAAGGAGACCTTTTTGAACTTGGCCACTGGGAAATGGACATGGAAGTGTAGTCCATGGCTGACAAAATCTCAGACTTCTAGTCATATCCATAACACTTTGGGAATAGACTGAGAAGGAAACTGAGCTATGTAAGCAGGCAAAGGGGGTTTCCAAGACAGGGAAAAGGGAGAAACAGCTAAAGTATTAGACATGAAGTTTCATCTGGCTACCTGCCTAAAGGCAAAGTTGATAACTGCCATCAATCTCATAAGAGGTCAGATGGAGGTAGAACATGGTGCTTTTGCCCTGTGACTGAGGTAGAAATTTCCTTTTAACATTTCCTTTTAAAAAAATTATATATTGGGGTGGCTAGGTGGTGCAGTGGATAGAGCACAGGCCCTGGAGTCAGGAGTACCTGAGTTCAAATCTGGCCTCAGACACATAATTACCTAGCTGTGTGGCCTTGGGCAAGCCACTTAACCCCATTGCCTTTCAAAAAACTAAATATATATATATATATATATATATATATATATATATATATATATTCATATATGTGTATCTATGGATATATACATATATTAAATATTTCATATATATGTTATACATATATATGATAGGGAGAGATAACTAAATTACAACCAGAAAAATCTGCCTTCTCTCTCTCTCCTACCTCCTCCTGTTCTAGCTGATCCCTATTAAATCCCTAAAAAGCAAAATCCCTATTAAAAATACATAAAATCAAGCAAAAATTACATTGACCATATAAAAAAAAGTATGTTTATTCTGCACACTGAATCTTTCATCTCTATATCAGAAAGTAAGCTTCATGTTTTACCAAGAGTCTTCTGTGATTATGATTGGTCATCATGTTGATCAGAATTTCTAAGTCTTTCTAAGTTGTTCTTTGCAATGCTGCTATTAATTATATAAATTGCTTTCCTGTTACTATTCATTTAGCTTTGCATCAATTCATAAAAGTCTCCTCAGGTTTCCTGAAAATATCCCCTTTATCATTTCTTACAGTGCATAAGTATTCCATTACATTTGAATACCACTGTTTATTCATCCATTCCCCAGTTTATGAGTACTTCTTCAGATTCCCAGTCTTTTGCCACCCTAAAAAGAACTACACATATTTCTGTACTTCCTTAGCCAGAGATCATTTTGTTTAGGATTGCTCCTTCCCTTAATCTATCACCCTCTAATTCCCCTTTCTCCCTCCTCCCCTTTCCCAAATTATATTTCTTTATTTGTGAGTGTCTATGCATTAGTATGTATTCTTTCCTCTTTTTATCATTTCAGATGAGAGTTATAGGAAGTAATATAGGTAAACTCCTCTTCGCAATTCTTTTAAACAGATCTAGAAAATGTACTAACCTAACAGGGAAATCCAGAAAATCCATAGTGAGGCATTTGTCTAGATCAGCTTGTCATAGTGAGACAAAGAGGTCTGTACATAATAGGACCTAGCCAGGAGAATGTTGAGAGGGAATCACCCCTTTGTTGTGGGAGTAGTATTACACAGGGCAATACTCAGTATCACACAGGGCAATACTCAGTGTGGCACCACCAGACCCATATGCAGTGGGGAGCAGGTATTTTCATTATTTTTTTCTTTGACCTAGAATGTCTAGATTTTGACTATAATGTTACTGGAAGTTTTCACTTGGGGTTTCTTTCAGGAGGTAACCTGTGGATCTTTCTTATTTCTGTTTTGCCCTCTAGTTCTAAGAGATTTGGCCAGTTTTAAGATTTTTTGAAATTAGTTGTCTAGGCTCTTTTTCTAATTTTTTTTGTTTATGTAATTCAATGATTCTTAAATTATTTTTTTAAAATCTATTTTCCAGGCCAATTTTTTTTTTTTTTTTGCTATGAAACATCCTACATTTTCTTCTGTTTTTTTTTCAGTCTTTTAACTGAGTTTTAATATTGCTTATTTAATTGTGGAATATTGACTTATATTTGATTCATTTTAATTTTCTAGGAATTTGTTATTTGGGAAAGGTTTTGTATGTCCTGTTTAAAGCAGTTACTTTCCTTTCAGTTTTTTCCCCCATGGCTTTTATTTCTTTTCTTTTCTTTTTTTTTTTTTTGCAAGGCAATGGGGTTAAGTGGCTTGCCCAAGGCCATACAGCTAGGTAATTATTAAGTGTCTGAGGCTGAATTTTAACTCGGGTACTCCTGACTCCAGGGCTGGTGCTCTATCCACTGTACCACCTAGCCTCCCCAACTTTTATTTCTTTTTAATTTTTTTTCCTATTTTGGTCTCATTTTTAAAGAAATATACTAAATTCACTTTTATTTGTTTTTGCTTTTTGTGGAACAATGAAGTTGAGTGACTTACCCAGAGTCACATAGCTACTAAGTTTTAAGTGTCTGAGATCACATTTGAACTCAGGTCCTCCTAACTCTAGGGTCAGTGCTCTATCCACTGAACTATACACCTGCCCCAAGTATCCTAAACTTTTAAAAAATTTTTTTGACTTTTTTTTTGGGGGGGGGGGGTTGGCAGGGCAGTGGAATTAAGTGATTTGCCCAAGATCACCTAATTAGGGAATTATCAAGTGTCTGAAGGTGCATCTGGATTCAGGTCCTCCTTACTCTAGGACTGATCAGTACTCTATCCACTGCACCACATAGCTGCCCCTGCTTATTTCTTCTATAAATAAGCTTTCTACTTGTTGTTGATTTTTTGGGGGGGAGGGGTAACATCTGTCTGTAGATGTTTTAGAGTCATTTTCTTCTGTATTCAAATTTTGTGTATCCCTATCTCTGTAATAGGTTGTTTTTTTTTTGTGGTAAGATTATTTTCTTTTGTTCTTTGTTCATTCTTCTAGCCTACTTCCTGACTTTGGATTTGATGTTAAAGGCTGTGTACTCTGGCAGGAAGTTTTGGCCTAGTTTTGCTCCTTTCTTGGGATATTGAGTGTTGTGTTATGTCAGGATTTCAGGGAAAGTTTGGATTAGGTACCTGTAAATTCTGATTTCTGTCCCTTAGTCTGAGCTCTGCAAGTTCCTGATATGGATGTTAGTTTGAGCAAGAGTAGCCTGCTCCTATACTCTGTCACTCTCAAGTCAGCTAGTAGTCTTTGTTGGTTCTAAATGACAAGACTGCAGATAATCCTTTATTTTGGTATTCCTACCCTACCTGGTCTGTAGGCTCCAGATTGGACTGGAAGCTAGAACTGTGACCCCTCTCTGCTTCTGAAGGTTTGAATCACTCTGCTGTTTCTGGTTCCTGAGATTGCTGCTCAGCCAATGGTCCTTGCAGCTTCTGGGTTTGCTCTCTATCCCTGAACATCACCCCTGGGCATCTCCCCTAGAACTGTAATCCAGAACAAGGTAGTGGGTACCAAAACTACCAGTTGACTCCTATTTTTTGGCAACATCCATCATGGATCTGATACTTTTTCTTTTTTAGGTTTTTGCAAGGCAATGGGGTTAAGTAGCTTACCCAAGGCCACACAGCTAGGTAATTATTAAATGTCTGAGACTGGATTTGAACCCAGGTACTCCTGACTCCAGGACCGGTGCTTTATGCACTGTGCCACCTAGTCATCCCCTGATCTGATACTTTTTCTTGACATGTTCACAACCTTCACAAGGGTGCATGCAAACCAAGAACTTGCAATAGTTTTTTTTTAAATCTCTGTTTCCTAGACTTTAACCATAGATCCAGGAAGTACCAGGTAGGAATGATTAGATATTGAATCTAATCAAGTACTTTCTGTGTATATGCATTAGGAAGTGAGCTGGCATAACAAGCTTCAAGCACTATGAATTGACCTGTGGAGATATTGCACCCTGAGCATTTGTTTGTGGCTATACTCCTTAGTACTGGTAGAAATGCTGACATTAAGTGGGGGGTTGCTCAAAAATGTGATCATTTACAGGGTCAAGAGCTTTCATGGCTGCCAGCACTGCAAGAATAAGTAAAGATCAATAAATGATGTGATTTATAATGATATTAAAGTTTGTTTTTCCATATAATAGCTCAGCAGTGATGGTGGAGCCATATGCAAAGTTTCTTTCATTTGTTTATTTTTCTAATATTTATGTGTAAAGCAATGTTCTAGATACTATGGGAGTAAAGCAATATCTTCATCTTCAGGGAGCTTAAAACCTTGCTAATATTAATATCCTCTTGGCATTATTCCATTGGGATTTTTGACAAATATCTATCAAAATGTAGGTCTTCAAGACAATGTATTTTACATGGATATTAATTACAATGTGATACATCAATAATTATCCACATATTTTTAAACAGTATCTATAAGCCATGGGTTGGAGATGTTTTTGAATAAGTAAACATTTCTTGGCTCTCTCTCTCTCTCTCTCTCTCTCTCTCTCTCTCTCTCTCTCTCTTTCTCTTTTTTTTTTTAGGTTTTTGCAAGGCAAATGGGCTTAAGTGGCTTGCCCAAGACCACACAGCTAGGTAATTATTAAGTGTCTGAGACTGGATTTGAACCCAGGTACTCCTGACTCCAGGGCTGGTGCTTTATCCACTGCACCACCTAGCCTCCCCTTGGCTCTCTTTTTTAAAAAATTTTTTATTTATTTAAGGCAATGAGGTTAAGCGACTTGCCCAAAGTCACACAGCTAGATTAATTATTAAGTGTCTGGGGTCACATTTGAATTCAGGTCTTCTTGACTCCTGGGCTGATTGATGCTCTAACCACTGCCCTACCCAGCTGCCCTGCTTACTTATTTTTTAATGAGAGAAAATTAAATTTTGATGTTAAAAAGAGAAAACCATATTGGACATAGACATATGATTGAACTTTTGGACTGATATGACAAAAATTTCTTCCACTTCTGATATTGGAGGCAATATTTGTTTAATTATTTTTTCCAATTGACAACTTTTCAACATTCGTCCACATGCATATGTATATTTATAAGTTTACATAATTTCTTTCCACCCTCCCTTCGCACCCTTCTCCCCTCAGAAGAGAACTGTCTTGTGAACATTGTACATATACATTTGTGTTTCACAGGTTTACAGATTAATCATTTTCTGTATGAGGAATTAGGACTAAGGGAAAAGAAAGAAAACTATGAGATAGGAAGGAAAAACACAAGAGAAATTTATAAAAGTGAACATAATGTTCATTCAGATTCTATACTTTGGGATTTTTTTTGTTTGTTTTTCTTGATCTGGATGTGGATAGTATTGTCCTAAACAGGTGTTCCAGAGTTGTCCTAGCTCTCTGAACTGCTGAGAGGAGCTGTATCCATCAAAGATGATCAACTCACAATCTTGTTAATACGTACAATGTTCTCTTGGTTCTACTCTCTTTGCTCAACAACAATTCTTTTTTTTTATTAAAGATATTATTTGAGTTTTCCAATTTTCCCCCGATCTTACTTCCCTTCCCCCACCCACCCCCACGGAAAGCAATCTGTCAGTCTTTACTTTGTTTCCATGTTGTACATTGATCCAAATTCAGTGTGATGAGAGAGAAATCATATCCTTAAGGAAGAGACAAAAAGTATAAGAGATAACAAGATCAGACAGTAAGATATCTGTTGTTCCCCCCCCCCCCCCAAATTAAAGGGAATAGTCCTTGAACTTTGTTCAAACTCCACAGCTCTTTATCTGGATACAGGTGGCACTCTCCTTTGCAGACAGCCCAAAATTGTTCCCGATTGTTGCACTGATGGAATGAGTGAGTCCTTCAAGGTTGAACATCACCCCCCATGTTGCTGTTATGGTATACGGTCAACAACAATTTTTGTAATTCTTTCCATGTTTCTCTAGAGTTCAACCATTCTTGGTTTCTTAGTGAACAATAATATTCCATAACATTCATAACTTGGTCAGTCTTTCTCCAATTGATGGGCATCCCCTCAATTTCTAGTTCTTTGACACTACAAAAAGAACTGCTATTTTGGAACATGTGGGACTTTCCCCATTTTTTATGATTTTTTCTGGATATAGATCTAATGCTGGGTCAAATGGTATGATCGGTTTTATTAATTTTGGGGCATAGTTCCATATTGTCCTCTTGAATAGTTGAAGTAGTTCACAATTCCACCAACAGTGCATTAATGTCCCAATCTTCCCACTACCTCTCCAACACTGATCATTTTCCCTTTTTGTCATCTTAGACAAATATGTATGAGGTGGTATCTCATAGTTGTTGTAATTTGCATTTCTCTAATCAGTAATGATTTGGAGCAGTCCTTCATATGATATACATATAACTTTAATTTCTTCATTTGAAAACTGTCTGTTCATATCTTTATGGTATCACCCTTTATGTCTAAATCCTGAACCCATTTTGGCTTCATTTTGTACAGTCTATGCTTAGTTTTTGCTATACTATTTTCCAGTTTTCCCGAAAATTTTTGTCAAATAGTGAGTTGTTATCCCAGAAGCCAATATCTTTGAGTTTGTCAAACAATAGCTTACTATAGTCATTTACTACTGTTTCTTTTGTACCTATCCTAATACACTGGTCCATTACTTTATTTTTTAACCAGTACCAGGCAGTTTTGATGACTGCCACTTTATAGTGTAGTTTTAGATCTGATAGAGTAGGCCACCTTCCTTTATAATCAGTGTCATAAAAGGAATTTGGCAGAACTCCTATTTTTAAAAAAATATTTTGTGTAAAATTGGAATTAACTGTTCCTTAAATGTTTGGTAGAATTCACTTGTAAATTCATTCAAACCTAGAAAGTTTTTCTTAGGGAGTTTATTGATGGTTTCTTCAATTTTGAGCTTGTATTGGTCTGAGCAGTCAGACCCATAGTAATTTGTCTCTTAGGCATATCTTAAACCCACAGTTGATTTTCCATGTACTAAGTACATCTAAAAAAAAACCTAACCAGTTCAATTCATAATATACTTTGCATGAATAATCAGTCATTATTTCATAGAGAGCTCAGGTGAGACCCAAAATGTCAGCTTTATCTACTCACATGCATGAGTGGGAAACATTGGTCTTTTCAATATTGGTTGGTTTTTGTCCATTATTATGGAAGAAGACCAAAATAACATCACTGTGTTTGAGAAAATTATGGTTTGTTCAATTATAGTTGATCAGACCAATATAAGCTCTGAATGCTCTACCACAGGTTGGCCACAAATATTCTATGTGAACACCTGGGATGCCTATTATAACCTTAAATAAATCACATTTCCTTTAAACTGTTTCAATTCTGCATTCCTCATAGAGCACCACATACTCTCTGATGAAGAAATACCATGCTGAGAGGTCCTGTGCCAGAGTTTCCCATGCTGTACAATCAATTCCAAAGTTCTTAAGAACTGCATGGTGTCACAGTATCACTTCTTCTGTCCCCCTTGTAAGTGCTTGACCAGGATGAGTTCTCCATAGAATAGTTTTTTTGGAAAGTGTACTTCTAGCATTCTAAGAACTTGTCCAACTCATCATAGTTGTACTCTCTGTAGTAATGTTGGAATACTAGGTAGTTTAGTTAGAGAAAGTAGCTCAGTGGCTGGTATCTTCTCCTGGTTCTCCTGGCAGGTGATCTTCAAAATCTTTCTAAGACAATTAGACATGGAAGTGATTCAGTTTCCTCACATGGCACTCGTAGATTGTCCAAATTTCACAGGCATATAGCAATGAGGTCAGCACAATGGCTCTGTAGACCTTCAATTTGGGAATCAGTTTAACACCTCTTTTCTCCCACACTTTATTTTGGATCTTCCCAATACTGTGCTAGCTCTGGCAATGTGTATGTCAACTTCATTGTCAATGTGTACCTCCCTGGAAAGGACACTGCAAAAATAAGTGAATTTATTTATCCACAGTACTCAAAACTTCTCCATTTGCTAAATCAGTGGTTTCACATATGGATGGTGTGGTGCTGGCTGATGGAGCATCTTTGTTATCTTGATGTTAATTGGTAGACCAAAATTAGCACAAGCAGCAGGGAATCGATCCATACTTTGTTGCATCTTAGCTTCAGAGGCTGCACTGAGTGTACAATCATCTGCAAACAGAAAATCATGTACCATCACGCCTTCCACTTTAGTCTTGGCTTGTAGCCTTTTCAAGATGAAGAATTTACTGATAAATAACTGATCTTGAGGCCATGTTCATCTTTGGTGAAGGCAATTGATAACATGACTGAAAACATCACACTAAAAAGCATGGGAACAAGGACACATCCTTGTTTCACTCCGTTGGTGACTAGAAAATCTATTATCCAAAACTTGAGCAAGTATGCCGTCAGAAAATGGACATAAAATTCTGATGAACTTCTCTGAGCAATCAAATTTTGACATAATTTTCCATAAACTCTTACAAGTCAGATCTACAAATGTTGTATACAGACCTCTGTTATGTTCCTGACTTCTGTCTTGTAATTGACTGTTCCTTTCAGGGAGGTGACCATCTTCCAGGTGAAGGATCAGCCTGTTGAGAAGGACTATGGCAAGAATCTTACCAGTAATGATTGAAAGAGAAATACCCCTGTAAGTGTCATAGGAATCTATTCCCTTAACATTTATAGTGATAGACAGTGGAGGCCACCTTGAATTCCTGGGGGATAATCTCTTGATGCCATATATCCTGGAAAATTTCAGTCAGATTTTGGATGAGTAATTGACCTCCCCCCTGCCATAGACACACACCTTGTAGTTCTCAGCTGGAATGGAAACAGCACCACGTGCTTTGCCACTTGAAAAGAGCCTAATGGATTCAAAACCTCTTCTTCAGTTGAAACTTAAGCTAGGGACTGATTGACTTCAACCATGGCAGGCAGGGATTCCCAGTGCAGTTGAGAAACAAAAATATCTACAAAATCTTCTTCAAAGGGACAGCTAGGTGGCACAGTGAATAGAGCACCGGCCTTGGAGTCAGGAGTACCTGGGTTCAAATCTTACCTAAGACACTTAATAATTACCTAGTCATGTGGCCTTGGGCAAGCCACTTAACCCCACTGCCTTGAAAAATCTAAAAAAAATACAAAGACATTCTTCAAAGAAGATTCCACTCACCATCAGTGCATGGAACATGCATACACTCCTGGGCAGCACAAAATCCAATAGACCTGAAAAACAAATAGTTTTTGTTGCAAGATAACTTGGCAAGTATCACATCCAAATACCAGAACTGAGTGAAACAAGGCTGGCAAACGATGGTTAGCTTACTGAAGTCAGAGTTGTATGCACATTTTTTTCTAAAATGGTCACAATGAGAGGTAGCAAGGAAGCTGGGATAAGTTTTGCAGTCAAAACTAATCTAGTCAACATCCTTGAATGCCTCCTAAAAGGAATGAATGATGGACTCATGACAATGAGATTGCCACTTCCAGGAAAATGCTATGCCACTATCATCAGAGCCTATGCTTCCACCATGATGAACCCTGATAAAGTCAAAGAAAAATTTTATGAAAACCTGGAGACATTTATCATCAATGTACCAAGAGGATAAGTTTATAATTCTGGGTTACTTTAGTAGGCTCAGGTTGCCAGAAGTGGCAGAGAGTCCTTGGGAGGAATGGAGTTGGAAATAGCAACACTTTCACTTTCAACTGAAGACTTGTGCATCTCATGACCTCCTCAGCACAAGCACTATCTCACCCTGTTAGTAAACATTGGCATCTAATATACTGTGTAGTTGTAAGGATAAGAGAAAGACAGGATGTGAGAGTGACAAAGGTAATGAGTGGTGCAGAATGTTGGAGTGATCACAGACTCATCCTCTCCAAGCTAAATATTCACATTCAACCAAAGCGGTGGGCCCCAAGGCAAAATGATTCCTAGAAGAATTAATGTCAAGAGATTAGAGCATTGCTCTGACAGGGAACAGTTTGTTGCTAACTTGGAGGGAAAACTGAACTAACACGCAGTTGGCAACAGTGAAACAGGAAAAGAGTGGGCAGCTTTCAGAGATATGTTGTACAGCATTGCATTTACTCCTCTGGGTCAGAACGCTTTTAAACATCAAGACTAATTTGATGAAAATAATGGGGAAATATATAAGTTGCTAAATGAAAAATGAGAACTCCACAGGGTTTAGCAGCAAGACAATTCATCCATTTCTCAGAAGGCAGCATTTAATTCCATCAAAAGTACAAGTGAAGGGGTGGCTAGGGGGCGCAGTGGATAAAGCACCAGCCCTGGAGTCAGGAGTACCTGGGTTCAAATCTGGTCTCAGACACTTAATAACTACCTAGCTGTGTGGCCTTGGGCAAGCCACTTAATCGCATTTGCCTTGCAAAACCCTAAAAAAAAAGTACAAGTGAAACTTAGATGCAGGACTCTTAGCTCAGTAAGAAAGATGTTCATTTTTATGCAGACAGTAACAAACCAAAATGTTTTTTTATGATGCCCTGAGGGTTATTTATGGGACAAAGTTCTATGGTGCATCTCAAATGGTCAGTGCTGATAGATCCAAATGATCAACAATGAGATCCTAGAGAGATGGACTGAACATTTCCATTGTGTTCTTTTTTCCCTATTTTTTTATTGTTTTTTGAATTTTACAATTCCCCCCATCTCACTTCCCTTCCCCCACCCCTCCAGAAGGCAGTCTGATAGTCTTTACATTGTTTCCATGCTACACATTGATCAAAACTGGATGTGATGAGAGAAAAATCATATCCTTAAGGAAAAAAATAAAATATAAGAGACAGAAAAATTACATAATAAGATAACTTTTTTTAAATTAAAGGTACTAGTCTTTGGTCTTTGTTTAAACTCCACAATTCTTTCTTTGAATACAGATGGTATTCTCCCTCACAGAAACCTAAATTGTTCCTGATTGTTGCACTGATGAAATGAGTGAGTCCATTGAGATTGATCATCACATTCCCCAATTGACAAATGGTCAAAAGTTATGCAAAGGCAATTTTCAGTTGAGGAAATCAAAGCAATCCCTAGTCATATGAAAAATAGAGAAAATACAAATAGAGAAATACAAATTAAAACATCTCTGAGGTACCATCTCACACCTCTCAGACTGGCCAATGTGACCAGAAGGGACAATGGACAATGTTGGAAGGGATTTGGGAAATCTGAGACACTAATACATTGTTGGTGGAGCTGTGAACTCATCCAACCTTTCTGGAGAGCAATTTGGAATTATGCCCCAAAGATAACAAAAATATGCAAACCCTGTGATCCAGCAATACCACTAACTGGGTCTATACCCTGAAAAAAATATGAAAAAGGATAAAAATATCACCTGGACAAAAATGTTCATAGCAGCTCTGTTTGTGGTGGCAAAGAAATGGAAACTGAGGGAATGTACATCATTTGGGGAATGGCTAAACAAACTGTGGTATGTGTATGTGATGGAACACTATTGTTCTATTAGAAACTAGGAGGAATGGAAATTCAGGGCCTGGAAGGATTTGCATGAAATGATGCTGAGTGAGATGAACAGAACCAGAAGAACATTGCATACCCTAACAGCAACATGGGAGTGATGACCAACCTTAATGGACTTGCTTATACCAACAGGGCAACAATCAGGCACAATTTTGGGATATCTGCAATAGAGAGTGTCATCTGTATCCTGAAAAAGAATTATGGAGTTTCAAGAAAGATCAAAGACGATTACCTTTAATTTCATTTATTTATTTATTTGTCTGTTTGTTTATTCATTCATTCATTCATTCATTCATTCATTCATTTATTTTTTAGGTTTTTGCAAGGCAAACAGGGTTAAGTGGCTTGCCCAAGGCCACACAGCTAGGTAATTATTAAGTGTCTGAGACCGGATTTGAACCCAGGTACTCCTGACTCCAAGGCCGGTGTTTTATCCACTACGCCACCTAGCCACCCCCTCCCTTTAATTTTTTTAAAAAAGTTATCTTATTATGTAATTCTGCTATATCTCATACTATATGCTTCTTCCTTAAGGATATGATTTCTTTCTTATCACACTCAACTTAGACCAATGCATACTATGGGAATGATGTAAAGACTAACAAATTGCCTTCTGTGGGGGGTGGAGGGAAGGAAGCAAAAATAAGGGGGAAATTGTAAAACTCAAAATAAATAAAACCTTTCTAAAATTAAAAAAATAAACTAGTGAAATCAGAAAAAAAAGACTGATCATCAACCCCATGTTGCTGTTAAGGTGTACAATGTTCTTCTGTTCCGCTCATCTCACTCAGAATCAGTTCATGCAAATCCTTCCAGCCTTCTCTGAATTCCCATCCCTCTTGGTTTCTAATAGAACATACATATACCACAATTTATTCAGCCATTCTCCAAGTGATGGACATTCACTCAATTTCAAATACTTTGACACCACAAAGAGGGCTGCTGTGAATATTTTTGTACAAACAATGTTTTTACCCTTTTTCATGATCTCTTCAGGGTATAGATGATAACTTCAGGGAATAGCCATTATTTTCTTAAAGGATTGTCAACAGTCAATGCAGAAGCAATTGATTGTTTCCCTTTTCAATGTAGTCAGTATATCAAAGTATATTTCAATATGTCCAACTGTCAATTAAGCAGAAGTGCAAATTCTGTTATTTAGAGTTGAGATGTTATTCATATGATAAAGCATTTTATCTGCACTTAAAGTGACATGTACATTCATTCAAATCCCCTCAATTTTCAAGTTAACCTTTGTGAAAAATGTTAAAAATGATAGCCCAAAAAACTCAACAAATATTCCAAATACCAAGTTCAAAGCATCTTCTATATTTATTTAAAATTTTAAAAAGTTAACAACAGATTTTGCTCTCATGATTTTCTGTGATTGATAAGAATGATATCAATAAACCTTTAAAGTAATTTTTTTGGGAGGGGTTTGTAAGACAGTAAGGTTAAGTGACTTACCAAAGGTCACCTAGCTAGGCTGGATTTTAACTCAGATCCTCCTAACTCCAAGACTGTGCCACCCAGATGCCCTAAAGCATATTCTTTTTGCTGGGCTTGTCCCATCTTCAAGTTTAGGAGAGCTCACTGAAAAGTTCCTTTTTAAAAAACCTTAATAACCTTCTTAAGTTTTTAAATATTCACCTTCTAAATTTCCATACAAATTATTAGTGATGAAATGTGGACATAAACTAAGGATCCTCAGTGTTAAAGTCACAAGTATTGAAATTTTAGGTTCTGGAGGGAAATCTCATGGAAAATAAATAACAAGTCTTCTGTTTGAAATTAAATTTATCTCCAATTGTGTGTATTTGAACAGCAAAATAACTAAAAATATCTTGAATATCTTCCTGCTAAATCCCTTCCAACATTGTCCATTGTCCTTTCTGGTCATATTGGGTTTGTAAATCTTCCTCCCAGATATCCTTTTTAGGCCATAGAGAGCTTAAGGGCAGAATGACTGAACAAACATTGTGCTAGAGGATTGGCAGCAAACAATGCTGAGGCATCTGGGATAGAGGAGTTGGTGTGAGTGTGAGTGCAGTTTCTCTTTCCATAAACTTTCTTACACCATAGTTCATGAACCTCCATGGATGAATTAACCATACAGTCACCCAGAGAAGATTCAGTTTGATCAAAGCAAAAACAAATAATGAAAAGCTTAGTAAGAAGAGTAAAAAAAAAAAAACATTTTTCTCATAAAATTGGTTTATATTCTCCTGGGAAAAGTGAACACAAATGAGGAACCAGGGGGGTTCAGGTAAATTATATCTCTAATGCTTCAGAGCTGCAATAATCATCTGGGTACATCATTGTGCTACTCTCATCATACCTACTTCCTACTAATCTCTTCTGGTTATATCATCTCTCTTGGATGTGTAGTCTCTTGCACTTGATGTAATGCTGGTCACCAGGATTTTTCCCAGTCAGAATCAGTCTTGTTTGGCACATGGCTGTGAAGTTTCTAGATTCATTTGAAGTTCTTGGCTGTGGGGTTTTTTCTTCCTCAAGACAAGAGTGAATTTTGATTTTTCTCTTTGTTTCTTTGTTTCTTTGTTGCTTTCTTTTTCTTTGTTTCTTTCTTTCCAAAATTTCCTGACCAAAAGACCAGAACTGAATAGAGAATGCAATTGCCAAATTCATGACTCAAGAGATGTATAAAAAGGTAAATGAAGGGGAAGGAAAAAACAAAACAAAGCAAATGTCAGACAAGACCATCAAATTGTATGTAACCCTAAAAGGGAGGATATAACATATAATTCTTGAGAATTGTTCTTCTCTTAGGATAATAAAAAGATTGAATATAATTAAAGAGATTGGACTTAAAGGATATAGGTATGGTTGAGTCTTGTCTCTCCATTGACGAAGTCCCCAAATGACATCACTATGTTTGAGTCAGAGTCCTATTGAAAAGCAGGGGTGTTTACTCTAAACTTAAAGTGTCTCAGTGTCCTTTGACCATTCTGTTATGCTGATAGAGTTTAGCACTTTCTCTGATAAGGGCATCATAACCTGGGCAGTCCTGAGTTAATGTCTCCCATAACTTACAATCAACTGTAAAATTCTTAAGTGAGACCTTCAGTGTCTCAGTACTTAGAGCACTTTGAGATTCTTACATAGTTAATTAAAACAGAGTTGGACTTAATCAATACTTTACATAACAAAGGATTAAGTACCCTGGGTAATGGAGGCAGGGAAGTATGGGAGAAAATATGCTTGGGGGGAGAGGTACAAATAATTCATGAAATGATTTGACTTTGGATACTTTGTTTCATGAGAATTGTGTGTACCTGGAGAGTACTTGAAAAGGGAGTAAGGTAAAAAAATGATGATAATTTGATAAGACTCTTGAATAATGAACTTCTAATGAGACAAAAGGGGAAGGTACTTAGTGACTTTGAGGCTATGCTGCTTATCAAACAATTAAGCACTCAATCAATAAATCTGTGATTTATTTTTGATAATACTGAGCTTATCAAGCAATGAATTAATCAAGCTGTGAATGATAATGCCTGATTAATAGTAGTATATTATATAGTATATCACTCAAGTAATAAATAATACCAGATGAAGAGGCACAAAGATTTATAATTTTAGAAAGGTGTGAACACTGAGTAATTTCTGTTCAATAGACTTGACCCAGAGAGGGAATAATATACAACCTTTCTTGGGTTTTAAAGTCAATCTTAGGGGAGACTAGGTGGCGCAGTGAATAGAGCACCGGCCTTGGAGTCAGGAGTACCTGAGATCAAATTCAACCTCAGACACTTAATAATTACCTAGCCGTGTGGCCTTGGGCAAGTCGCTTAACCCCATTGCCTTGAAAAATCTAAAAAATAAAAAAATAAAGTCAAACTTACACTACATGGATGCCGGGGGGGGGGGGGGGGGGGAGGAAAAGATAAAGGAAGAAGGGACTAATAAAAGGGAAGGTTAAGGTATAAGTAAAAAAAAATCCCTGAAAGTTAAAATTTTCAAAGAAAAAGTTAAAGGAAAAAGAAAGCAAAACTTTGGTGAGGAGGAATAAGAGGAAAGGAAAGAGAAAAATATAAGTGGGGGAAAGAGCATGGAGGGAAATACAGAATTAGTAATTATTCTTTTGTTTTTTGCAAGGCAATGGGGTTAAGTGACTTGCTCAAGGTCATACAGATAGGTAATCATTAAGTGCCTGAGGTCAGATTTGAACTCAGGTCCTCTTGACTCCAGGGCTGGTGCTCTATCCACTGCGCCACCCCCATAGTTGCCCCCAGAATTAGTAATCTTAACTGTAAATATGAATGTGATGAACTGTCCGATAAAACAGGAGTGGATAGCAGAATGAATTAAAAACCGGAATCCTAAAATATGTTGTTTATCAGAAACACATTTGAAACAGAGAGATTCACATAGGGTAAAGGTAAAAAGATGGAGCAAAATATATTATGCTTCAGTTGAAATAAAAAAGTCAGGAGTAGTGATCCTTAAAATAAAACAAAAGCAAAATTAGATAAGAAAGGAAACCACTCTTTTTTCCCCCCAAGGCTATGGGGTTAAGTGACTTGCCAAAGGCCATATAGCTAGGTAATTATTAAGTGTCTGAGGCCAGATGAAACCACATCTTCTTAAAAGGCAACATATGTAATGAAGCTGTAGCATTATTAAATATGAATACATCTAGTAGTATAGCATCCAAATTCCTAGAGGAAAAGCTGAGTGAATTGCAAGGAGACATAGATGGGAAAACTTTAATAATGGGGGACTTCAACCTCCCTCTCTCTCAGAACTAGATAAATCTAACCACAAAATAAACAAGAAGAAAGTTAAGGAGGTGAATGAAATATTAGAAAACTTGAGAAAACTTAATGAGGATGGAAAAGAATATACTTTTTTTCTCAGCAATACATAGCACCTCCCAACACTGACCATGTACTAGGGCATAAAAACCTTATAATCAAATGCAGAAAGGCAGAATTAATAAATGCATACTTCTCATACCATGATGCAATGAGAATTACATGCAATAAAGAGTCACAGAAAAATAAACCCAAAAACTAATTGGAAGCTCATTTTAAATAATGAGTGATCAAACAGCAAATCATAGAAATAATCAATACTCATATCCAAGAAAACAACAGTAATGAGATATCACACCAAAATTTATAGGATGTAGCCAAGGCAGTTTTGAGGGAAAACTTTATATCCCTAAATGCTTATATGAATAAAATTAAGAAGAGATCAATGAATTGGGTATGCAACTTAAAAAAGCTAGAAAAAGAACAAATTAAAGATCCCCAATTAAATACTAAATTAGAAATTCTGAAAATAAGTGAGAGGTTAATAAAATTGAAAGCAAGAAAACCATTGATTTAATAAATAAAACTGAGTTAGTTTTATGAAAAAACCAATAAAATAGGTAAATCTTTGATTAATTTGATTTTAAAAAAGAAAATAACCAAATTACTAGTATCAAAAATGAAAATGGTGTAGTAACCACCAGTAAGGAGGAAATTAAAGAGATAATTCAGGGTTACTTTGCCATACTGTATGCTAGTAAATTTGATAACCTGAATGAAAAGGATGAATATTTACAAAAATACAAACTGCCCAGATTAACAGAAGAGGAAATAACATACTTAAATAACTTCTTTCAGAAAAAAAAAAGTTGAAGAAATCATCAATAAACTCCCTAAGAAAAAGTCTCCAGGTCCAGATGTGCGGGGGTCCAGCCTCCGTGGGGTCCTTGGAACCTGACAGGAGGGATAGAGTCGGCAAAATGAGTTGAGTCAACAAGTGGGTAAAGGCAGGAGCAGGTTGACTGACTGTCAGCTGCTTGGATTTATTTTTTATAGTTTCAGAATCATGTATGTTGCAAGCAAGCAAGCAAGCTGAGATCATTTCCTTGGTTACAAGAATGCACAATTTTCATCATCAATCATATAGTTCATATGGTTACAAGTCTTAATCATGTGATTACAAGTTTAAGTAATAATCATATAGTTAATTGATTTCTGATCCCTGCTCAGACCATGATGACCTTAACCTGTCTTTTACCTTATTTATTACTACATTGTATAATTGTTAATTCATTTAAAGTTATTAACTAAGCAATTCTTTTAATTGAAAGTTTTTATATTTTTTGTGTAGGTAATGTTTTTAGATATACTTCCTTAACAATCTATAATGTGGGTCTTTATGCTTGTCCACCCATCCGTTAACTCTTACAATAACCAATTTTTCTTTCAGGCCTTGTTGGTAGAAACCACAGTTTCTGTGCCTTTTTTTATTCTTTCCCATGAAACTAAGGGTGCTGGAGTTCACATATTGGTCACCTGTACTAACTATTTTCTCACCATATTTTTCATATATTCCTGTGTATGGTAAAGGGGGCAAAACTATTAATTTCCCTGGAATTCTATCTGACCCATCTTGTATCTGTTTTCCCTGCATATATTCTGGCATCTCCTTGGAATTCCCAGTGCTGGGTTTTCCAGAGATTTCATAATGTTGAAGCCTTTTGTATGCCTCAGGGAGAGGCAGTCCTGTTAAATTTGGACAGAGTTTACAATCTGTTTTATTCAAGGAATTTTTCTGAAATCCTTCCTTTATAGTCATTCCAGTATTAGGGTGAGTAAATATTGTAATCAATAATAAACCTATAAATATTGGTATGCATGAAATCCCTATATATATTGAAGAAGGAAATGTTGTTCCATGAGGCAGTGCCTTGAGTTTTCTTGCGACTATGTCAAACAGCTTAGAGACGCTGGCTCCCAACACAGATGAATTTACAAGTGAATTCTACCAAACATTTAAGGAACAATTAATTCCTATTCTACATGAATTATTTTGAAAAATAGGAGAAGATGGAGTTCTGCCAAATTCCTTTGTTGCTGATACCTAAAACAGAAAGAACCAAAAAAAGGAAGAAAATCATAGACCAATTTCCCTAATGAACATCAATGCAAAAATTTTAAATAAAATTTTAGCAATGAGATTACACAAGTTATTACTAGGATAATACACCATGGTCAGGTAAGATTTATACCAGGTAGTCAAGGATGATTCAATATTAGGAAAACAATCAGCAAAATTGAACATTCGATGGCAAAACCAACAGTCTTTGATAAAATACAACATCCAATCCTATCAAAAGCACTAGAAAGTTTAGGAATAAATGGAGTTTTCCTTAAAGCTATCTATAAATATTATATGTAGTGGGGATAAATTTGGAGTATTTCCAATAATATCAGGAGTAAAACAAGGATGCCATTATTACCATTATTATTTAATATAGTATTAGAAATATTAGCTTTAGCAATAAAAGAAGAAAAAGAAAATGAAGGAATCAAAATTGGCAATGAGGAAGCAAAACTTACACTCTTTGCAGATGATATGATGAATACTTAGAGAACCCAAGAAAATGATCTAAAAAACTCCTTAAAACGACCAATTCAGCAAAGTAGCAGGATATAAAATAAATCCATATAAATCATCAGAATTTCTATATTTGAACAACAAAATCTAAGAACAAGAGATAGAAAGAGAAATTCCATTTAAAGTAACTGTAGACAACTTTAAATACTTGGGAATCTATCTCCAAAGATAAACCCAGAAACTGCATGAACACAATTAAAAAATACTTTTCACAGAAATAAAGTCAGATCTATGCAATTAGAAAAATGTCAGTTGCTCATGGTTAGGTCAAGCTAATATAATAAAAATGACAATTCTACCCAAATTAAATTACTTATTCAATGCCATGCCAATCAAACTACCAAGTAACTATTTTACCAAGATAGAAAAATTAGTAGCAAAATTCATCTGGAGCAAAAAAAGGTCAAGAATAGCAAGGGAATTGATGAAAAGAATGTAAAGGAAGATGACCTACTCTATCTGATCTAAAACTATACTATAAAGTGGCAGTCATCAAGACTCCCTGGTTCTGGTTAAGAAATAGAGCAATGGATCAGTGGAATGGAATAAGTTCAGAAGAAGCAGTAGTAAATGACTATAGTAAGCTACTGTTTGACAAACCCAAAGTTGTAACCTTTTGGGATAAGAACTCATTATTTGACAAAAATTGTTGGGAAAATGGAAAACAGTATGGCAAAAGCTAGGCATAGACCCACATCTCACACCCTATACCAAAATAAGGTCAAAATGGGCACAGGATTTTGACATAAAGGGCAACACCATAGATAAATTAATAGACTAAGAAATACTCTGTCATTCAGATCTATGGAAAGGGGACAAATTTAGGACCAAACAAGAAATAGAGTACATTATAAACTGCAAAATGAATGATTTTGGCTATATTAAATTAAAAAGGTTTTGTGCTAATAAAATTAATACTGCCGAAATTAGCAGGAAAGCAGAAAGCTGGAAAACAATCTTCACAACTAAGAGATCTGATAAAATTCCCATTTCTAAAATATATAGAGAACTGCATCAAATTTATATCCCTAATTGATAAATGGTCAGAAGATATGAATAGACAGTTTTCAAATGAAATTAAACTTTTCAAATGAAAAAATGCTCCATACATTATTGATTAGAGAAATACAAATTGGCTAAGATGTCAAAAAGGGAAAATAATCAATATAGGAGAGGTTGTGGGAGGATTGGGACATTAATACATTGCTGGTGGAGTTGTGAACTGATCTAACCATTCTGGAAAGCAACATAGATCCCCAAAGAGCAATAAAACTGTTCATACCCTTTGACCCAGCAATTCCAATTCTAGGCCTATATCCAGAAGAAGTCATAAAAATAGGAAAAGTCTTTCATGTTCCAAAATATTCATAGCTCTTTTCGTAGTGGCAAAGAATTGGAATTAAGGGGATGCCCATCAATTGATGAATGATTAAATAAATTATGGCATATGAATATTATGGAATACTATTATTCTATCAAAAACCATGAATGGTCAGACTTTAGAGAAGAATGGAAAAAATTACATAATCTGATGCTGAGTGAAGGGAGCTGAAGCAAGAAAATAATGTACACATTAACAACATTATGAGATGATCAACCCTAATGGATGCAGTTGCTCTAAGCAGGTCAAAGAACTAGCACAACCCTATTAGACTGGCTATGGACAATGTTATTCCCATCCAGAGGAAGAAAAACAAAACAAAACAAAAAACCCTTCAGTATTTGATGAATACTACATTCACTTTTTAAAAAACATCCCATGTATTTCTTTCCCCTAATCCTTATTTTTCATACCAAAAATGACTAATCTGTAAACAAGTTTAAACACATGTGTATGTACAATATAAACTGACTTTATTACTGAGGGAAGGGGAGGTGGGAAGGGAGGGTGGAAGGAAATTTCGTAACTTAAAAGTATACATATACATATGGATGAATGTTGAAAACTTTAATAATATTTATTTGAAAAATAAAATATCAATAATAAAAAAAGGAAGAGCCATATCTGTTCCTTTCCACAATCCTGGCTACCAATCCTTTCATCTCCAGGAAGAGATTCTTTGCATCAGGGACCAAGTTCAATCTTTTACTTAAATTAAAATTTCTGGTATGTAGCTTGTGATCCTTTGTCACATACTTTAGTCTTTAATGATTGATCATATGCCTCCCAATTTTAATCACTAAAGACTAACCTCTTCCATTTAGAGGTTAATTTTCCATTCTGGAATTTCCATGATCATTAAAGCCAAGTTTTCTTCTGTTCTATTATATAGAGGAGTGTGGAGAAGTAAAGGCACCATCAATCAATCCCTTTTCCCTTCTTCTGCTTTTAATAGATTTTTCCCTTTTCAAGGTTTATTTTTAATAGTTTTTTATTTTTTCCAATAGCACATAAAGACAATTTTAGTCATTTTTCTCATTTTATAAGAAAATTATTTATTTAGTATTTTATTTCCAGTTACATGTAAAAACAATTTTAACATTTATTTTTAAAACTTTGAGGTCTAAATTTTTGCACACCTTCCTTTCTCTTTCTCTCCCCCTTCCTAAGACAATAAGAAATTTAATAATAGTTTATTTATGGGCAATCATATTAAACATTTTTCCATTTTAGTTATGTTGTGAAAGTAGAAATAGACCAAAAGAAAAAAATAGAAAAAAATGTTTCTTTAGTTATGAATAGTTATTTTTCCTCATGAATCCTTTGGAATTATCTTGGATCATTGTATTGCTCGGTCATTAGCTAGGTCATTCTTGATCATGAAAATGTTACTGTTATTGTACACACTTCACTTTGTATCAGTTCATGAAAGTTTTTCTAGAAAACCTCTTTTCTTTTTTTTTTAATTTTTATTAAAGATATTATTTGAGTTTTACAATTTTCCCCCAATCTTGCTTCCCTCCCCCCCCACCCCCACCCCACAGATAGCATTCCATCAGTCTTTACTTTGTTTCCATGTTGTACCTTAATCCAAATTGGGTGTGATGAGAGAGAAATCATATCCTTAAAGAGAACAGAATTCTCAGAGATAACCAGATCAGACAATAAGACATCTGGGTTTTTTTTTTTTCTGAATTAAAGGGAATAGTCCTTGTACTTTGTTCAAACTCCACAGCTCCTTATCTGGATACAGATGGTACTCTCCTTTGCAGACAGCCAAAAATTGTTCCCAGTTGTTGCGCTGATGGAATGAGCAAGTCCTTCAAGGTTGAACATCACTCCCATGTTGCTGTTAGGGTGTACAGTGTTTTTCTGGTTCTGCTCATCTCATTCAGCATCAGTTCATGCAAATCCCTCCAGGCTTCCCTGAAATCTCCTCCCTCCTGGTTTCTAATAGAACAATAGTGTTCCATGACATACATATACCACAGTTTGCTAAACCATTCCCCAATTGAAGGACATTTACTGGATTTCCAATTCTTTGCCACCACAAACAGGGCTGCTATAAATATTTTTGTACAAGTAATGTTTTTACCCTTTTTCCTCATCTCTTCAGGGTATAGACCCAGTAGTGGTATTGCTGGGTCAAAGAGTATGCACATTTTTGTTGCCCTTTGGGCATAGTTCCAAATAGCTCTCCAGAAGGGTTGGATGAGTTCACAGCTCCACCAACAGTGTAATAGTGTTCCAGATTTCCCACATCCCTTCCAACAATGATCATTATCCTTCCTGGTCATACTGGCCAATCTGAGAGGTGTGAGGTGGTACCTCAGGGAGGCTTTAATTTGCATTTCTCTAATAATTAATGATTTAGAGCATTTTTTCATATGGCTATGGATTGCTTTGATCTCCTCATCTGTAAATTACCTTTGCATATCCTTTGACCATTTGTCAATTGGGGAATGGCTTTTTGTTTTAAAAATATGACTCAGTTCTCTGTATATTTTAGAAATGAGTCCTTTGTCAGAATCATTAGTTGTAAAGATTGTTTCCCAATTTACTACTTTTCTTTTGATCTTGATTACATTGGTTTTATCTGTGCAAAAGCTTTTTAATTTAATGTAATCGAAATCATCTAATTGGTTTTTAGTGATGTTCTCCAACTCTTCCTGAGTCATAAACTGTTCCCCTTTCCATAGATCTGACAGGTAGACTAGTCCTTGATCTTCTAATTTGCTTATAGTATTGTTTTTTATGTCTATGTCCTGTAACCATTTGGATCTTATCTTGGTAAAGGGTGTGAGGTGTTGGTCTAATCTAAGTTTCTTCCATACTAACTTCCAATTATCCCAGCAGTTTTTATCAAAGAGGGAGTTTTTATCCCAGTGGCCCGACTCTTTAGGTTTATCAAACAGCCGATTACTATAATCCTCTCCTGCTTTTACACCTAGTCTATTCCAGTGGTCCACCACTCTATTTCTTAGCCAATACCAAACAGTTTTGATGACTGATGCTTTATAATATAATTTTAGATCGGGTAGTGCTAAGCCACCTTCGTTTGCATTTTTTTTCATTAAGCTCCTGGCAGTTCTTGACTTTTTATTTCTCCATATGAATTTACTTACAATTTTTTCTAACCCATTAAAGTAATTTTTTGGAATTTTGATTGGTAGGGCACTAAACAGATAGTTTAGTTTTGGTAGAATTGTCATTTTTATTATATTAGCTCTCCCTATCCATGAGCTGTTGATATTTGCCCAGTTATTTAAATCTGATTTAATTTGTGTGAGAAGTGAAAACCTCTTTTCTAACAAAGTAGAGTTAAACAAAGCTGACATGTTGACTGTGTCTAATTATGACATTCTTTTTTTGAGTATTATTTTGGTTTATTTATTTTATATTATTACAACAATTTTGTTATAAGAATAATCATAAACCCCCCTTCCCCCAAGAAGATGAGAAACCTTAAGAATAGTGAGAGAGAGGAAAAAAATGTACTTCAGTCTGTGTTCAGATTCCAATGGCTCTGTCTCTGGGGTGAGTTGCCTTCTTTATCATAAGTCCACCAGAGAAGTTGCTTCAATATTTTTCCCACAGTTGCTATTACTAGCTGTATTTCCCTCCACTCTATTCCTCCCCACTCTCATTTATTCTACTCTCTCTCTCTCTCTCCTTTCATCCTGGCCCTGTCCAAAAGTGTGTTGTATCTGAGTACCCTCTCTCTCAATCTTCCCTCTCTTCTATCACCCATTCCCCCTTATCCCATCCCTTTCTTCTCATTTTTCTCTAGGGTAAGATAGATTTCTAAACCCTATTAAGTGAGTATGTTATTTCCTCTCTGAGACATTTCTGATGAGAATGAAGGCTCACTCATTCCCCCTTGCCTTCCCCTGTTCCACTCCATTGAAAAAAGCTTTTTCTTGACTCTTATGTGAAATTTCCTAAGTTCCTTCTTCCTCTCCTCTCCCTTCCTCCCAGTACTTTCCTTTATCACCCATTGACTTCATCCCTTTACCATATCATACCATTATATTCCACTCCTTCCTATGTCCTGTCTATATATGCTCCTTCTAACAACTCTTATAAGTGAGAAAGTTCATATGCATTATCAGTATCTTCTTCCCATTCAGAAATACAAACAGTTGAATATCATTAAGTTTCTCATAGTTGGCCCTTCTCTTCCACCCCTTCTGTGGTTCACCAGAGTCCTGTACTTGAAGATCAAACTTTCTGTTCAGCTCTAGCTGTTTCAATAGGAAAGTTTGAAAGTCCCTGTTTCATTGAAAGCCCATCTTATCCCCTGAAAGAGGATGGTCAGTGGATTCTTGTTTACAAACCAAGATCATATGCCTTCCAGAATACTATATTCCAATCTCTACGAGCCCTTAATGTAGATGCTGCCAGATCCTGTGTAATCCTAATTATGGAGCCTCAGTAGTTCAATTGTTTGTTTCTGGCAGCTGTTAGAATTTTCTCTTTGACTTGGGAGTTTTGGAATTTGGCTATAATATTCTTGGAAGTTTTTCTTTTGGGATCTCTTTCAGGAGGTAACCAGTGAATTCCTTCAATTTCTATTTTACCCTCTGCTTCTAGGATCTCAGGGCAATTTTGCTGTATTATTTCTTGAAAAATGAAGTCTATGCTCTTCTCCTGGTCCTGATTTTCAGGTAGCCCAATAATTTTAAAATTATTTCTTCTGGATCTGTTTTCGAGGTCAGTTGTTTTTCCAATGAGACTCACATTTTCTTCTAATTTTGGTTTTTTTGGAAGTTTTATTTCTTCCTGATTTTTTTACAAAGTCATCAGCTTCCCTTAGTTCCATTTTACATGTGTAGGAATTTTTTCTTCAGAGAGCTTTTATATTTCCTTTTCCAGCTGTCCAATTCTGCTTTTTAAGGCATTCTTCTCATTTGCCTTTTGTTTTGCTTTTTCCATTAGGCCTAAACTGGTTTTTAACATATTATTTTCTTCAGGTTTTTTGGTATTTCTTTCACCAAGCTGCTGATTTGGTTTTCATGATTTTTCTGCATCACTCTCATTTCTCCTCCCAAGTTTTCCTCCACCTCCCTTAATTGTTTTTCAAAGTCTTTTTTGAGCTCATCCATGGCTAAGCCCATTTTCTATTTCTCCTGGAGGTTTTGGATATGGAAGCTTTGATTTTGTCATCATCTGAGAATGTGTTTTGATCTTCCATGGGACTAAAGTAATTTTCTATGGTCAGATTCTTCTTTTTCTGCTTTTTGCTCATTTCCTCTGCCCAAGACTAATTTACAGTACTTCCAAGGTTTGGGATTTTTTTGGGGGGGCACCCCACTAGGATCTTTATTCCTCCAAGGTCTTATGCACTCTTGCCTGTGCTTTGATATGTAGATGACCACAGACACTCCCCTCTGCCCTGGAGCTGTAAGGAAGGTCCCTGCTATATTAATATGGAAGGCCAAACTGCAAACTGGATCTGAGTGTGGGTAAACAGCAGAGTCCTGTCCCAGGGAGAACAGAGTGATTTCTGCTGCCTCCCCTGACCTCCTTACCATCTGAGGGCTGTGCTCTGGAGGTGTAGGTTGGTTTCCCCCCTGCAGGTTCTGTGGCCGGTGCTCCTTATTCCACACTCATTCTAGTGCAGCAGAGTTCTCTCACCACCCCTTCAAAGTGTTCCTGGTGATCCCTGAACTGTGCTGTACTGTGCTGTGTTGTGGCCAGGGCTTTTTCCCAACTCCTGGTCCTGATGAAACACACCTTTCCTGCATAGCTTCTAAATTATCTTGGACTGGGGAAATGTATCACTAAGTCCTTCTGTGGGTTCTGCCCCTCTAAACTTTGGGTAGAGTCATAATCTGATGGCTTTTGGAGATTTTTGGGGAAGGAGTTCCTGGGAAATGCTGCCTTCATGCTACCATCTTGGCTCTGCCCCCTAATTATGACTAATTCTCACCCAGAATTTTTCCATATCCACTGAGAAAAGGGCAGCATTGAGAAAAACTGACAACTGGAGAAGCTAAATGAATTGCTTAATCACATGGCTACTGATTACAGCTTTTTTATTGCACTTAATTTTACTATAAAATATATTGCCTTTTCTAGGAACATAGTGATAGTTAGCAATAAGCTTGTAACATGGAGCCATATATATATATATATATGGCACATGTGCTTTATTTTTTAGATTGCTTACTATGATTGGTAGAAATGCCTAGGTATTTTTTCTTTCTTTTTTTTTTTTGACTATGTTGAAAAGATGGTTTCTGAGTGCTTGGGATTGGGAATTTGAGGCAGTGATGAAAAAAAGAAAACCTTTGTTCCTGGAGTTCCTACTAATTGTGTTATCAAGGCAATTCCAAGCTACTGTATTTTAAAGTCAACATCACAAAAATAGTAGATAACTTGGAGATTTTAAAGTAGAAAGTAACTTTACAGTAATTTATTTTAGTAATGAGGAAATTGAGATTCTGCCTAGAAAGAAAGAAAGCTTTCATTTTAAGCTTTCTATATTTTATACTGCTTAGAACAAAATGATTCTGTTCCCCACCTTCTTTTCTTCTGGCATAGATCTAAATAATTGGATTTTGCCCCATTTCTTTCTTTTCAATACAAAAGCTATATTTGTTTGAAGTTATTCTTTCTTTTTTTGAAGCTATTCTTTCTTAATTCTATGACTTCATTCTCTTTCCTCTTCCTTTATTATAAATTCCACTGTTTTCTTATCTCTGAAATAATTGTAATTATTTTTAAAATCTGCTTTTTCCCTAACCAGACAAAAATAAACTTCTACTCTATGTTTGAATAATCTTATCTTGTTATACTCCAAATACAAGAAATAGTATGTTCCTGCAATTTACTTTCTCGTTTTTTAGATATCTCTTTTCAAAATGTTCTTTTTGCTCACTAAATCTATTGCTGGTTGTTCCTTAGAAGTAATAGAATTCTGAAGAGGCCATGTCTTCTTCCCTTTGAAATGAAATAATATTTGTAAAGCATTTCACACAGTGCCTGGCACAAAGCAGACACTTCATGAATGATTGCTTCTTTCTCTTCCTCCTTTCAGAATATAAGCACTTGATCATCACTTGGCCACTTTGAATTGTTCAAACTTGTAGAACTTTGTTAAAAAAATTTTGTCTTCTATGAATTTTGCTTTTCAGAGACTTTCTCAAGCTCTGTCTTTTTTAGTGGAAATGCTTGGAAATAATTATTATGACTAAAAGTTCAGTTTATCTCCTCCTAGGATTATGCTTAACTTTTTCTTGAGCACAAACCCTTTTCACTCCAATATATTACATCTAATCTTTTATTTCCTTTCTTATGATTGAGGTGTCATCCTATGTAATTTTGATGGGAGTTCCTTGATGTGTAATTTGATTTTTCCTGACAGATAAAGTCTTTCCACCAATTTGAGAGCTCATAATCTTGGCAATCATATTTCTGGGAGTGTTATATTTGTGTTTTCTCCCTGGTGGTGACCTGGGTATTTTCTCAATCTACCTTTGGTCTTCTGGTTCCAATGTTTTTAAGACATTTTCTCTTTAAAATTTCCTAAAATTGGGCCATCTAAGTGGTGCAGTGGATAGAGTACCAACCCTGGAATCAGGAGGACTTGAGTTCAGATCTGACATCAGTGTAGTCTTGGGCAATTCACTTAACCCCATTGCCTTGTAACCCCCCAAATTTTTTTTCTAAAACCTTTTTCAGCATTTTATTTAATTATTTTTTTCTGCAAGCTTAATGATCTTTATATGATTTTTCTATCCTTATCTTTCAGGTCAGTAGTTTTTGGTAGTAGATATATTTCTTCAAATTTGTTTGTCTTTTGTTCTTACTCCAATATTATTGTTATATTTAGCCTTTCATATATTTATTCCCAATGTGGAATTTTTAGGTTCTGTTTCATCCATCCTTTTTTCATGGTATCTAACATGTTTCTCAGCTCTTTATCCCACTTTTTTACTTTTTTTTAATTTGGCTTTTCAACTACTTTTAAATCTTTGCAGCTATACCATATTCTTTTCTAGGGTTCTGGTTATTGCTATTTCAGAATTATCTTCTTTGAGTAGAGAAGATAATTTGGGCTTATTCTATCCTTAAATATTTATTTATTATATTAGGAGTTTTCCTTTGCTTGGTTATCTCCTCTGTCTCTTCTTTGATTTAATTTTATTTAACCTTATCCCTGTGAGGGCTTAATTTTTAACTTTCCCATATTGATGGATGGAAGACTCTGACTGAACATCTGTTGATGGGAAGTTGCATTGAGGTGGCAGATGAGGGTTCTTGGTAATCATCTACCTCAGACTTTTCCAGTTAGAAACCCTATCTCAACATTCTCCTCTGGAGAACTCTTCTAGTAGTCTTCATTTTACTTTGAATAGAAAACCGATAGAGAAGTACAGGTCAGAGCAAATAGTTCTCCTCAACTTCTAGGTTAGAACATCTCCTTCTTAACAGTTTCCATCCCTGCAGACAATGAGTATCTGACCTAGAATCCAATCTGACCTCATAACTCATCAGTTTCACTCAGACTGGTTCCTGGTCCTCATATCAACCTGGTTTTCTTTCTTTGGACAGTTGGTAAGAAAGGAGCAAATGGGAACATGATCCCCCCAGATCTGAGCATATAGATGCTGGTTGCTTGAGTCACCTCACACATGGTATTGAACTGTCAGTTCATTTTTCCCATAGAATTTTGTCTTCTGCCATTCTCATTCTGCTTCTGAAAAAAAAATTCATTTGCGCCTAAATTTATTTATTTTCCCTTACATCAAAGCCCATGCTTAGTTGTGTAGTTTAACTTCTATAGGAGGCTTCCAAGGTTAGGGTCAAGGATTGAGAATATTGTACCATAATCCAAAATAAAGTTCCTCTTGGGAATTTTTTTCAAAATTAAAAACTATTTTTGACTCAGTTACTTCTTCAACCACTGTTACAAAATAGTGTGGAACTGGTGGACCATGAGCCAAAAACATTTGCCTTTTATTTTTATTAATTCTGTGTGGAGAATTAAGTTTTTTAAAACCAACTATTCTTCTTACTTAGATTTGGACATTTCCTGTGGGAAGCAGAGATGAAAAGAACAAGGCTTGACTGGTACTTTTCACTCAACCATCATCCTAGAAGTCTGACCAGTGTTATTTCTGTTACACAACACTGCCTACTAAAACTGTTCTAATTTTGTGGAAAGAAGAAAATGAAATGATGTGCTCATTTAAATGTTTTATTCATAAACAGAATTAAATTAATTGTGGCACCAGGGAAATTATCTTCTTGTAAGACAAAACAAATTTACCAGACTTGTATTCTCAGTTTCTTTTCTCTAAAGGAAATTCTTCTCTGTTCTTTAGGGTCTAGCCAGTGAGAGCCTTGGTCTCAGAACATGCACAATTCCCATTAGGGACTTACTTCTGGGAATATATAAGGACACACCTTCAAATAGGTACCTAGCTTTCTAGTTCAGAACATATGTAGGTATTTTTGTTCTCTTACATAGGATGGAGAAGAGCCTTTTAATTGACTATTGAACTGGAACTGAATGTGCATACAAAAGATAATAACTTGCGAAGTTGTATGCTTTCTTTCCTGGTTCTGATTGGGTCAACTACTGTTGCTTCCTCCTGGGTGGATAAAGAAAGGCAATAACGAGGAACCTACTCTTATCCTTTGGGAGCAATACAAAGACCCAAGTCAATGGGGTGTTCTTTTGCTGGCTTTCTTTTTTTTTTCTTTTCTTAGATGAAAGAATGGTAGAGAAGGAACAGACTAGGCTGTGACTTTCTGAGCTTCAAAATGTCAGAAGGATCAGCAGAGACCCAAGAATTGGAGTTCAAACTAGAGTTTGCCAGGAAGCAAGTGTGATAGAGATTGTAATACTGAGAAATAAATTATAGGATCCAATTCAGCAGTGAACTGACCCAGCAGCAGAGACACCAAACAAAGAAGTGGGTGTCTATTGATTATGGCATGTTTGGAAGTGAAGTTGGTGGGATGAATTCTTTAAGATTGAATCCATTCTCTCCAGGGAATGAGGTGTTGAGAAGAAAATGTCTCTAATTGAAGTGGGAGCGGATGCATTTGTACTTCTATTCTTGCTTTATTTTGTGAATCAATATCACTGTTTAAAAAGTTTGTTTTTTGCTGTTGTTAAGTCATTTCGATCATATCCAATTCTTTGTTACCCCCATTTGGGATTTTCTTGACAAAGATATTAAACCAGTTTGCCATTTCTTTCTCCAGTTCTTTTTAATGATGAGGAAACTGATGTAAACTGGGTCAAGTGACTTGTCCAGGGTCACACAGCTAGGAAGTGTTGAGGCTGATTTGAACTCAGGAATATAAGTTTCTTGACTCCAAGCCTAGCACTCTCTTCACTGAGCCACCATTAAAAGATAATTGATGCCAATTGCTTATCATTGCTGTTGGGAAGAAATCACTGATAGAACTGAAAGTTTGATCTTATTCACTGGCTTAATTAATGAAGCAGGAGACACACTGCTATTGATGAAGGAGAGTAGGGAAACAAACTGGAATGAGTGTGAGTTGATAGCATTAGAAACATGCCTCTTCAATGACTCTTAGTTTCCCTGACTTCCTGCAAGTCTCATCTAAAGTCCTATTATTTGCAGGAAGCCTTTACCAGTTCTCTCTAAGTTTAGTGTCTTCTCTCTGAATATAACTTGTTTTATTTTATTGTATTTATTCTACTTTTATTATTTATCTTGAATATAATGTATTCATGTTATATGGACTGTGAGCTTCTAGAAAGTAAGGACTATTTTTAAATTTTTCTTTGTAACCCCAGCATTTTCATAGGGCCTGACAAATGAAATGTGTTTAATAAATGTTACAACTGAAAAGTACCTCAACATTTTAGGGGAATCCCTAGAATTCTGAATGGGAAATGTAACTGTGTAGGGACCCAAACTGCCATTGTGAATGGAGTCTAGGAGTGTGAACTTCAAAGTCTGTATTTCACAGCCTCAGGTACTTTAATCTGAGGAAAACCATTCTCTGATTCTGTACACTGGAATGCAGCATAGCCATCTTCAGATCTGAAGCACACAGCCATGCATGAATCATTTCTGAGGTATTAAGAAAATGACCAAACCCTCAATTCACTTGTGTTTGATGAGTTTTTCTTTTAGCACTGCCCAACTATACATTTCTATAGCATCTACCTAGTGCCGAGTAAAATAATGCAATGAGTTGGATATAGAACATCTCAATAATACTCATACCATAGTAGGGCCTTGCTGGGGCAATCTTCCTTATGTCTTCCCGGAGTGTACCTGGGAGATATAGATTGAGGATCAGGGTACCTCATTCTTGTGCTTTTCTCTATGAAGTTAGGCAAGTCATGTAATCTCTTAGTGTATCAGTTCTGCTCATAAGACATCATTCCAAATGAAATCTCACCATATTGGTGAAGTATTTTGAGCTCTTCTATATATATTACAAACTGCTCTATGCAGCATATTAAGGTTATTATTTTAGACTTTTGCATTAGATGGTTATGATTAACTTCCTTACCAGAGATATGAATAAAGACATAATTGCCTAAAACATTTTTTGATCTCTGACCCCAGAGAATATTGATAAAAGGTATTTTCAATTACTATAGATAGTTCCAGAGGTCTGTCATTTTACAGCAAATTAAGAAGAAGGAAAGAGTCAGGGATGCTGGTGAAGAAGACTTCTGAGGAGAAAAGAAGTCAAGATTTACTTGAATTTATGCTGTCCATGAGAAAACAGAGAATAATCCTAGGTTCCAAAATATCAATTTGAGCATAGTCTTATTGACCTGAGATAGAGATCAATGTACATACTCATTTCTGAAATTTTATTGAGGCCACATTAATGCCACTTTTAGAACCTTTCCCTAGATTGGCATGCATTTTTGTCCAATATTGTAACTGCCCAATATATAATCTTCACATTTTAGGTGAATATCTGTAGAAACTATTTGAGACAACTTGGGACCATGAATGTACACATAGCCAACCTCATCCTATCCCACCTGGGTTATCTCCTCACTTTTGGTAACAGTGGTAGGATCAAGTCTAGAGAATGGTTAATCTATAAAATTAGGTCATACCATGAGTAGGAACCCAGTTGAAAGAAATTATGGAATGGAAAAAGAGAGTATTTGTTGTTCAACTCATTTCAATCATGTCCATTTTATGTACCCATTTGGGGTTTTCTTGGCAAAGATTCTGGAATGATTTTGCCATTTCGTTTTCTAATTCATTTTATAGATGAGGAAACCCATTAAGTGATTTGCCCAGAGTCACAAGTTAGTAAGTACCCGAGGTCAGACTTGAACTCAGGAAGATGGGTCTTCCTAACTTCAAGCCTGGTACTCCATCCACCATGCCGTTATATAGTCTCTAATATATGGTATACATTGTACTAAGTGCTTTTATACAAAAAATGATCTCATCCTTAAAATAGTCTCGATGAAATAGATACTTTTATTATACTTCTCTTAAAATTGAGCCATCTGAAGCAAACAGTTTAAGTGATTTGCCTAGGATCACACACAATTAGAAGGACATAAGGTGAAATTGGAACTCGGACTTCTATCTACTGAGCCACTAGCAGCATCCTTTCCCTGTCTATGTTATTTAGCAACTTACATAACATATAATATGTGTCCTAGTTTTCATTTGCTAGGAATACCATTTACCCTAGATACCTTGTTTGTTAGACTTCATACTCCAAATATAGTCCTTATAGGATAACTCATTGATAAAATATTTACTTAAGATAGGCAGTTTTTGTTTTGATCAACTTTGAAGCTTTTCCCATTGGGCCATAGGCATGAGCTTTATTGAAGGAGTGTCACTATAAAATTAATTTTTCCTCTTGATGAAAATGTGAAGTACATGGCATTACATGTCCTCTAGCTAGGAAATGTAATAAAAAAATTTGGCAAATAGAACTTCTGACTTTGAATGATGAAATAAATCTGGTTGCCATAAAGGTTAACACTGCTTTTTATAGTAAATCATACAAAATAAAGTACCATGAGGAAAAAAAACTTGAATTTCTATTGACAGACTGCCAGTTATTCCCTCCAAGGGTCTCTGAAGCCAACAGAACACCTTTATGCAACACTCTGGCTATGGTGGAGTTATTACTGGATCAATTAAATCCCATTCAACATATATTTATTGAGACTATCTGTAAAAATTTACTTTTTTATCTATTATCTATTGAATATGATCTAATGGATAAAATAATTTAAAAGAATGACAAATAGAAATATTGACTATGGAAGATGTGATAAATCCTAGCATTACTTTTTATAGCAGAACTTCAAATGTGGAAGATCTGTATTCCAGTGTCACCCTGACCCTAGCTCTGTGATCATGAGCAAGTCATTCAATAATTGACTGGATCTGTCTTGCTAGAGTGAGTTCTCATTCTGATGAAATCATAAGTCATTTGAGATATTGATGTCCATTGAGAAGGATACTTTGGAGTTTTATGCCTTTTCCCCATTATTTATGGGTCTGAAAAGATTTAAGGGTCTGAAAAGACCTAGAAACTATTTTGTGTTTTTATCTTCTTCCCCTCTTCTTTTTTTTAAGGTTTTTTTTTTGTTGTTGTTTTTGGGCTAGGCAGTGGGGTTAAAGTGGCTTGCCCAAGGCCACACAGCTAGGTAATTATTAAGTGTCTAAGGCCGGATTTGAACTCAGGTACTCCTGACTCCAGGACTGGTATGCTATCCACTGTGCCACCTAGCCACCCCTTCTTCCCCTCTTCTTATCCTCCCTTTTCAATAAGCTCACTGGATCTTAAGTTTAGATTCAGAACAAATCTTAGAGATTAAGTAATCCAATTTCCTTATTTTGTCTATGAGAAAACTAAATCAATATAATCTCTCATTAATATGACTCCCAGACTTCATAGCTAGATACACTGGTCATTTCTTATTTACAGAACAAATCACATTTCAGGTGTCCCTTTGTACCTTTGAATAAAGAGTTTCTTATCCTCAACATCCACATCATTTCTTTTTATTCATCAGATTCTTACCCATCTTTCAAGCTCAAAACCCCTATTTCACACATGTAGACATTTTCCAACTACCCCAGGTCTTTTCTCTCTCCTATAAACTCCTATGTGACCCTCACCTTTGACTGTCCCATATTGTTAGTTATGGTGATAATGATAATTCCTGATATAATTTTTAATTTTTTTTTAGGTTTTTGTAAGGCAAATGAGGTTAAGTGGCTTGCCCAAGGCCATACAGCTAGGTAATTATTAAGTGTCTGAAACCGGATTTGAACCCAGGTACTCCTGACTCCAGGGCCGGTGCTTTATCCACTACGCCGCCACCTAGCCGCCCCAATTTTTAATGTTTTTAAAGTACTTTAAACATTATCTCAATAGTCCATGCTCAGTTGACCTTTAGGTACCATCTCATGCAGCTTACTCAGCTTACTTGCCCTTGTTGATTCTGTTTGCTTCTTGGCACGTGATGACCCAATACTGAAAGAACTTTGCATTTTAGTTCAGAATTGTAAATACTGACTGACATCTGAATCATTTTTTCTTTCTTCCCTCCCCTCCTAACAGTGACAGTGAGGCAGGTGGACAGAATGCTGACTTAGAAGAATAAAGCTTCCAGTCTTTCGTGTAGCAGGAAATTTGTTATGCCAGACTCCCTGTGAGAAGGTATAATGGAGAGATGGGTTGAACTTTATCCTCTTTACCCTCTCTTCCACTCCCATGAAACATGGATTTAGATAGGTGAGCTTGTGCCATGGGGTCCATGACAGACTCTTTCATTTTCCATTTTCTTTCTTGAGTAGGTGATTGAACTTGGTTTTTGAATCAGGAATAAATGGTCTTAAAGGCAACCTTGTTAATTTGAGAGGTGGCGAGGTCCTAGGTACCATCCAAATGAGATGATTAGCAATCTGGGGAGGAGCTAATGGCAATTCCTTCAGAATTTTTACATATTGTGACACCACCAAGTGGACTGGCATCAGTCTAGCCATTTGAAGAGTAGACATATATCAGGAGGCATCTTGACCATGGACAACCAAGGAAAAACATGAAATGCCTAAATAGTAGGCCTATTAATGGCCTTCTATTCTGATGTTATTTAAATAATTAGGATTTTATAATATAAATATATTATATTTATAGTCTTTATATAATATAATATAAAATATAAATATAATATAATATAAATGATTATAATGGTAGTTATATCACTGAATTCTGCTTAAATCATTTTGTCTTATGTGCACTGTGAACATCCTGTGTTTAGTATTTCTTTTAAATGTAGGGATAAGGTGCATGTCACAGATCTGATTTATATTGTACATTGAGTCCTTTTTAACTACCTGGTGGATATGAGCCACAATCTAGAAGTAAAATAATCTCTGTTTTAATGATAAAATGATTATGATAAAATGGAACCTGGACTGAATTTGTCTAAACCACTTCTCTGGGTACAGAACAGGGAGTTAGTTACACAGTACTCCAGCCATGGTAGGTTCAACAATGATTTTTCAAAGTTAAATCTCATGTCTTTGGAAGCAAGTATCACAGGCACCATTATTTCCATTTTATAAATGGGAAATAGGCTTAGAGAGGCTGTGATTCACCCATAGTAAACCATTAGTAAGTGTCAGAAGAGGGATTTGAATAAACATCTACATGACTCCCATTTCAGGACTCTATATCCAGAATATTATGATGCTTAAGGTATTTTCCCTACATTAGCTATTTCTTCTTCACAACTACTCTGTGAGTTAGGTAGTCTTTCTGCTAATAACCATTTATTAAGCACCTATAATGTGTCAGACACTGTGCTAAACAAATAATATTGTAGGTATTACTGTCACCATTAAAAATTGATGGACTTCCATTTATGTCACTCTCAAGCTTTTAGGGGCCACTAGGAGGTACAGAAACAAGCCTGGAGTCTTGAGTTAAAATGTGATTTTTGGATTCTTGATACCCTTGACATCTTGGGTAAATCACTTAATCCTTTTGGTCTCAAGCTCCTCATCTATAAAATTAATTGGAGAAAGAAATGGTAAAGGATCTTTCCCAAGAAAACTCCAAATGGGATGATGAAGAGTCAGACATGACTGAACAATAACAAAGCTTTTTGTTCTTGGGTCTAGGGTTACAATTGAAAAATGAGAATACAGCACTACATATCTCTACTGTCCTTTCCAGTTCTGGTATTTTCTGTCATTCTGTATATCATGCTAACCCAGAAAACTTCCATTCCTTCTCTCACTCACCTTCTTTTATTTCCTCCCCCCACCAAGATTGACAAATGCCTTACACATATATTAAATTCTCATTAAAGTTTGACTACTGAATGATCATTTCCAGCCTTAGCCAAGTCACCTATGCTGCTAAGCCTCTTTCATTCTTTTTGTTTTTACTTGTATTTTCCAGTTACATTTAAAGTTTCCAACATTCATTTTTATAAGATTTTGAGTTCCAAATTTTTCTCTCTCCTTTCCCTCCACAAGACAGTAAACAATGTGATTTAGGTTGCATATGTGCAGTCATATTAAATATCTAATACAATATTTCATAATGGTAGTGATCCTTATTCACACCCTAATCTTATTGGAAATGCTGATAATTTATTCTCATTGCATATAATGCTTGCTGATAGTTTTAGATAGATGTTGCTTATTTTAAGGAAAACTCCATTTATTCCTGTACTTTGTAATTTTTTAAAATAGGAATCGGATCTGTATTTTCTTTGTCTATTGAAATAATCAGATGATTTCTGTTGGTTTTGTATTGATATCATCAATTATGCTGAGTTTTCCTAACATTGAATCAGTCTTGGATTCCTGGTATAAATCCTATTTGGTCATAGTGTAATATTCTCATGATAAATTGCTATAATTACTTTGATAATATTTCATTTAAATTTTTTTATAAATATTCACTAGGGAAATTGTCTATAATTTTCTTTTTCTGTTTCAAACTTCCTTCATTCTTTTTTTAAATTTTATTTAAGGGTTAAGTGACTTGTCCAACCAAGGTCACACAACCAGGCAATAATTAAGCATCAGAGGTTGGGACTTGAACTCGGGTTCTCCTGACTCCAGGGCTGGTGCTTTATCTCCTGCACCACCCAGCTGTCCCCTGCCTCTTTCATTCTGACACAGGGTCTAGAAACTGAGCTCCTGAGTGACAGAAAACAAAATATTGAAAACAAACATTTCACTCCTTTAAACAAAAAGAAGCCCTTCAAAATTAGAAGGGAGTCGGAATCACTGCACTCGAACTTGGGGCAAAGAAAAATATTAACATCTTCTTGTCCTCGAGTTTTTTTCTCTCTTGTTGGTAGAAAAAATCAACAGATTTCCAATCTCCAGGGGAGACTCCTTTGTTCAGAAGCTTCTGCTGGGGCAGCTTATCCATCCCCGCCACTGAAGATGCCAAATGTAACTCTCTTCGCCTCTGCAGTGGCCTGCCCGGCCCGCTCCGGGTTGTCCCGTAGGGAGCCAGGTCCAACCTCTCCCCTCTCTCCTCCTTTCCCTCCGGATGGGCTCGGGCTCCGGGCGGGGGAGGCGCCCCAAGCCTCCTCCCACGGCGGGGGCGGGGGGGGGTGCTCACTTCTCTCTGGGACAGTCTCCAAGAAACAGAAGCGCAGCGCGGCTCCTCTCTCCGTCCTCCGCCCGGCCGAGCCGCTCCGAGCCCGCAGCCCGAGCGCGCCGCCGGCCCGGGGGGCCCAGGCGGAGCGGGGCCGGCGCTCCCCCGGGGCCGGGCCAGGATGGTCGGGCCGCGCACGGGGACCCCCGCAGCCGCGCCGGCGCCCCGGCGGCTCCCGCGGCTCTGCCTCCCGCTGCTCTGCGCCCTTGCCGCGGCCGCCGCTTCTCCCGAGCCGGGGCCCGGCCTCAGCCTGCGCCCGCCCTATTTCAACCTGGCCCAGGCGGCGAGGATCTCGGCCACTGCCACCTGCGGGGAGGAGCCCGGCCGCGGGCGGCCCCGCTCCCAGCTCTACTGCAGGCTGGTGGGGGGCCCCGTCGCCTCCGCCGGCGGACACAGCATCCAGGTAAGAGCGCGCGCGGCGGCGCAGGTAACCCAGGACTTCGTCCCCTCGGGGCGCTTGGGAGGAGAGGGGCTGGCGGGGTGGGGGCCAGGTCCCGGGGCGTTCCGCCCGGATGACCAGGAGGGAACAAACCCCCCAGCCCGAGGCACAGAGGTCCTGGATCTGAAGTCAGAAGCCTGCAGACTTGGTGCCTTCGAAAAGCTCGCCTGCGGGGCTCTTAATTCTCCTCCTCTTTAGAGTCCTGAGTTAGAGGATCCTTAAACTCCCACCCCGATCCTCCCCATCTCTGAAGCCTGAGAACCGGGAGGCAACAAAGAAAAGAAGTGACTATTTGAGGGGAATTTCTAGAAAAAGTCCCGAGTACAGTTTGGCGCTGGGAGATGTCTGGAGATAAACTTCTGCTTCTGCTTCTGCTTCCTTCCAAACTTGACCCTTCTCATCAGGAATATATTTTCTCTTTGTTCATAGATCGGTATTTCTCATTAGTTGACTGGCAAGGATGGGGGCTTAAAGTTGGGAGTCCTGAGTTTGAGTCTCTGTTAGTTCCGTGATCCTGGGCAAATGTCTTAATTTCTTGGTGGTATGGGGTCATAGGAGAGCAGAGTTGGAGCTGGAAAGGACTTTAGAGCTCTTCTAATAATGAGAGTGCGAGTCTCTCCTTGTTGTTCAGCAGTTTTTGTCAGTCAAGTCCGACTTGGTGACCCCATTTGGACTTTTCTTGGCAGAGACACTGGAGTAGTTTGACATTTCCTTTTCCAGTTCACTTTACAGATGAGAAAACTGAAACTAGCAGGGTTAAGGACTAGTCCCGGCTCTGAGGCTGGATTTGAACTCAGGAAAATGAATCTAGGTAGTGCACTAGGTAATGCCAGACTCGCAGTCAGAAAGACTCATCTTCCTGAGTACAAATCCGGCCTCAGTCACCTACCATCAGTGCGATCCTGGGCAAGTCATTACCCCTACCCCTGCCTGCCTCCGTTGGGGTCACAGAGTAGGATAGGACTGAAAACAACCAACCCTCTTATTCATCAGTAAACTGATTTCCAAGATTACATGATTTGCCCAAGTTCACACGGGTGATAAATGAGAGTGTCAGAATTCAAACTCAGTTCCTCTAATTTCAAATCAAGTTCTCTTTCTAGTGTATTATATTGTGGACAAATAACTTATTCAGAAGTCCTGTGTTAAGTGTGAATGGAAGCTAGTCAGATCTTTAATTAGGGTGGGGTAACTGGGGCTTTACTTAAGGCTACCAAATTTGGAGGGCCCTGATAATATTTGAAATCTTTCAGAATCACAGTAACAACCTTGAAATCCAGTTAAAAACTGATTAAAATAGGGTACTAATAAATGGTGGGCTGGGGTGAATTTTTTTCCACTTCTCTCACTTCTCAATTAAGGGCACACTTTATGCTTAGCCCAAGGCTCTCAAAATCTTACCAAGTCCCATATACTTTCTTTATTGATGTTTGTGGACCAATTTAGATCAATTTGTAGAGGTTTATCAACAGGTAAGAGGCAGGGTGATCATTTTTCAGTCACAGCAGTTCTGAAAGACTGTCTATTAACTTATAGAGGAATTATGATCTGGTTGGTGGTGGGAAATTGCTCCTTGGCTGTCTTGAAGTTTTGGAGAATATTTGCACAATTGAACTTAGAGAGCTGGTATTTGGAAAATGCTTTGTAAAGCACCCTTTAAGTGAGAGTTATTATTATAATCTGAAGGGATGTTAGAGATCAACTCATCCAATTGCATCTTTTTTCTTTTAAACTGATGAGGATTGCATTTTAAAGAATATTCTCAGCATTCAAATCCTACCTTTTAAATTTATTAGTTGTGTGATATTGGGTAAATTACTATCATTTCTGGGGTCTCAGTTTCCTCTTTGTGAGCTAAAGTCTAAAATGCTAGAGAATTGTGTTATTAATATTGCTGAAGAAAAGGCTAGAGCAGGGATAGTTTCTGCCCTCAAGGTGTTCACAATCCCTATTAATTATCCTCTGATTCATAATCCTAGGCAGAAGATGAAGAGGCTTTCTTAGATACTCAGCATATTCCCATCCTCCTAGGCCAGGGTGTAACTTTAAGAAATAGAATACTGTAAGGTGTTGAACCTTATTCTCTGAAAGTCAGGGATGAGAGAAGCCAGGCTGAGCTGGGTTGTCTATCGTTTTTTCACAGGTGAAGGCTAGGGAGAATGCAGCAGTTGCTAGTGTCATGTCAGGGACAAGAATGGGAAGAGCAAAGGGACTGAAGCTAATTTATTAGAATGTACTTCAGCCAGGTGTTTTGGCAGCAGCTGGTTCAAACTTGCCTCTTTGGATATGGGAGGAGAAAGAGGAAGAGAGATTAAAATTCACCAATTTCTTCTACTACAATCATTGGTGATTGTTCTATGTGGAACTGGCTGTATACAGTTGCAGAACTGAGAGAATACTGAAGTAACTCAAGACAACTGCTTTATATCTCATTAAACAAAACAAAATTTAACCCCCTGGTACTAACCTGAATTTAGAAAGTAATTTGGAAAAATAAATTAAAACATGACTTGGGATTTTAAAGAAGTTTTATTTTTATAAATTTGTGGTAATTGTATATTTATAGCATTGAAGACCGGATTATGTACTGTGCAAGTTAAAAGCCAAGGTTCTTTTTGTTTTTAACCATTTATTTTTATAATTTTTGTTTCTTTTTCAAATGAAGATCTGCTTTTTCCTCTCACTGTGGCCTTCCTTCTTCCTCCACCTGAGAAAGAGAGAAAAAACAAAAACTTGTTACAAACATATAATCAAGAAAGACATACTCCCATACTGGGAATATATGTCCCAAGCAATTATTTGTCAATTTGTACTCTGAGTCTCTTGCCTCTTAGGAGATCTTTAATCCTTTGTAGCCAAACTCCTTGAACTGTCCTAAAATGCAGATCTGATCTTGTCACTCCCTCCCCTCCCCTCCCCTCCCCAGTAAACTTCAGTGGTTCCCTATTGCCTCCAGGACTAAATACAAAAGGGTATGGTATTCAAAACCTTCATAACCTAACTCCTGCCATCCTTTCCATCCTCCTTACTCCTTAATTTCCACCATGTACTCTTTGATCTAGTAACACTAACCCCTTGCTGTTCCACAAAAGAGACTCTCCATCTCTAAATGCTGGGCATTTTCTTTGGCTGTCTCCCAATTCATAGCATGCTCTCCTTCCTCATTTCTTCCTCCTGGCTTCCCTGGGGTTTTTCAAGTCCCAATTTAGAACCTAACATCTATAGGAAGCTTTTCCCAACACCCCTTAGTTACAATATTTTCCCCTTTTTGCTTGTTGTTCAGTTGTTTTCAGTTGTGTCAGCTTTTTTTTTTTTTAAGTTTTTTGCAAGGCAATGGAGTTAAGTGGCTTGCCCAAGACCACACAGCTAGGTAATTTGAACTCAGGTACTCCTGACTCCAGGGCTGGCGCTCTATCCACTGCACCACCTAGCTGCCCCCTTGTGTCAACTTTTTATGACCCTATTTGGGGTTTTCTTGGCAAAGACTAGTTTTTGCCATTTTTTTCTCCAGTTTATTTTTCAGATGAGGAAGCTGAGGCAAACAGGGTTAAATGACTTGCCCAGTATCACACAACTTAGCAAGTGTCTGAGACCTAATTTGACCTCAGGAACATGAGTCTTCCTGATTGCAGCACTGTGTTCTTGGTTTCCTATTTGCCTTTTAAATTATTTCCTATCCGCCCCCTCCATCATATCTAGCTTGTTTGTGCATATTTATTGTCTTTCAGACAATATCTATCAGATTGTGAGTTTCCTGAGAGCAGAGACTTTCTTTTGCCTATTTTTGTATCCTCAGTGCTTAGTTTAGTGCTTCACACATAGTATGCACTTAAATAAATGTGTGGTGTTTTGTTTTTGTTTTGTTTTTGTAAGGCAATGGGGTTAAGAGACTTGCCCAAGGTCATACAGCTAAGTTAGTATTAAGTGTCTGAGGGCAGATTTGAACTCAGGTCCTGCTGACTCCAGGGCCAGTTTTCTATCCACTGGGACATATAGCTGCTCCCAAATGAATGTTTAATAACTGATTGACTTTCATCACAAATCCTTCTGGAATGGTAATTGATCCTATGGTGATGGAGTTCCTTACTCTTTCAAAGTTGATTGTCTTTACAACACTGCTGTTGTTATCTTTTGTTCTCCTTGTTCTGGTCACTTCACTTTGTATCAATTCATGAAAATCTTCTCAGGTTTCACTAACCATCCCCATCACCATAACATTCATATAGGATAACTTTTTCATACATTCTTCAGGTGATACTGAGTTTTTTTCCAACCTCTGTTGAAGATGTCAGGGGATAATCTTCCTCTTTAAATTCCTCAGGTCTCAAATTTCAATGCCAATAGAAAGATAAATAAGCAAAAATTGTCTCAAAGACTACACAGACAAATGGAGGCTCAGAAGAATTGATTATCTGTAAGAAGAAAGAACCATTAGCAAATTAATATACTGTAATTCAACTTGAGTTGTGAAAGCTACTAATTTATTAGCTTAAATAGGGTACTGTTTACAATTCGTATAGTAAACCACAAATGGGAATATATATATATATATATAATATATATGATATAGATGTATAAATTTGTTGTAGTTTATTTGTCAAGTCAAGTTGTTGGGTTTTTTGCCAAAGATTCTAGAGCAAATTGCCAATTCCTTCTCTAGTTCACTTTATGGATATGAGGAAACTGAGGCAAATTGCATTAAGTGATTTGCTTAGGGTCACATAGCTAGTAAGTGTCTGAGGCCAGATTTAAATTCAATAAGTTTAAGGAATATCTATCATTTTCTTCTTCCCCCCTTGCTCTTAGTACACTCTTCCTTTCCATGGATTCACTGTGGTCTGTAGGTTCATGCCAAGGACAACTCTCTAAATAAAGTGGGGGCCCAAGAAGAGAAGTGATTTTTTCAAACTCACACAGAGAATAAAGCATCAAGATCTCTATCAGCACTTTCCACAATATTTATGTCAATATGAAAACCAAACAATTCTCTCAAAGCTATAATGGAACTCCACTGAGAGACACATAGTACAAATATTTCGGTAGTTAACAAGTGGTTGCTATGGCTTAAGAGGGGTTAATTTTCCTAAAAGACTGGGACACTCTAGTGATGGAAAATGTGATAGCAGCACATACTATCAAATCTCTCTATTTTTCTGGGTCAAATACATTTCACTGGGTGGAAAATGAAATTCTCTATGGTTGAGACTTTCAAAATGGAAAGTTATAGATTGCTTTTCTAAAAATAGAAATTATAAATATGTATGTTTTAAAATATAAATAAATTTATTTAACTAATAAAATCTTCATGAACAAAAATGATTTAAGATATTCCAAACATCTTTAATGGGGTGCAGATAGAAACTTTCTCTATTCAGGTAATAGTAAATCATTTATCAGTTAAAGAATAATAATTCTTCATATACCATATTGTACTGTGCATAGTTTTGAATTATGAACATGAATAATGCATTTATTGAACCAGATAGGCTCCAAAAACAAAAAACGATTTCTTATTTCTAAGTTAGGCACCCTTCTTAACTCTTATCTAGCCCTTTGATAAAATTTAGTGCAATATTAAGGAGGGCTTAATTGTTTCTAAAACCTGGATAGATTGTTGTTGTTTGTCCTTTGTTCTCTGAGAGGACCATGTGATGCCAAGACATGCAAGTGAATTGGATTTAAGTAAGGAAGGATTGTGCACTCACCAGCCTCACTTTCTTTTCTGGAGTCATCTGGGGCTAGTGGGCTATGTACAGAGGGAGAAAGACTTCTCTGAACACTGAGGATGCAAGCGACCTTGAGGTAGAGAGGAATCTTCAATTTTGGACAAATAAGTCAAGAACCCTTTTTAGTGATGGGAGGCTATTGAAGTAGCCCTTGAGAAAAAGGTGATAGGGAGGAAATGAAAGGAGAACAGTGCAAGGAGACCTGGTGGAGAATTTAGATGATGGAAAATGTGCAGGTTGTATTGTGAACCATGATTGCTTGAAGTACTGCTACTAAAGCGTCATTCTGACCAGGGTGCCAATTAATAAACAAAAAAGAGGATTGAATGAAGAGGCCAAAAGTGCTTTCAGGGAGAGAGTGGGACACACATGATGCTGAACTCTAGATCAGATTTAAAGGCTTAGAAAACTGTGCTGGAATCCAACATTCTCTATGACTGAAAGTCAGAAATGCCATGAATGACACGTGAAGCTTTTTGAAGAATATTACCAGCTTCACTTAAAAGTGACCCTTAGCAGAATTAGAATACTGATAATGAGGTGCTGGAAGAAAACCAGTCCCTGGGTCATGTGATCTGTCTTCAGCAGTTTTTTGATCCAGACATGTGGAATGGATGAAGGTCTGAAGCAGTTGTTATATGCTGAGTTGAAATGGGGGGCAAATTCAAACAGGGTGGTCAGAAGAAAGTTTTTTTTATAGGAAACTCTTCAAATGAGGTGGTGTCATTGTAAATATCTGGAGAATAATAATTTTAAGCTCTATTCAGCATAGAGAAATGCAAATTAAAAGTTCTTAGATTTTACCTGAAGTTAGGCAAATTCTCAAAGATGAAAAAAACATAGGATTAATCAGTGATGGAGGGCCCAGTTGGTGGGAATGCAAAATGATCTAATCATTTTGAATTTCTGTTTAGAATTATTCAAGAATAGTGACTAAACTATTCATTCTCTTTTGCCTAGAAGTCTCACTAATTGGTGACTGAAATATAGGTCACTATATAAAAATTTTCATAGGAGAACTCTTGGTGATAACAAAGAATTAGAAGCAAAAATGATTTGAATCAAGTCATCCCCCTATTTAATAAATTGCAGTTACTATTGCTTCCAAGAGCAAATATAAATTGCCCTTTTTCACATTCAAAATTCTTTGTTTGTTTGTTTTTGCAAGGCTAATGGGGTTAAGTGGCTTGCCCAAGGCCACACAGCTAGGTAATTATTAAGTGTCTGAGGCCGGATTTGAACTCAGGTACACCTGACTCCAAGGCCAGTGCTCTATCCACTGTGCCACCTAGCCGCCCCCCACCGCGCCACCTAGCCGCCCCCAAAATTCTTCAAAAACACTTCATAACCTAACTCCTTCCACTTGCTCTTAGGCATTCTCTCTGAGGTTTCCCCAAACCTGGAATACTCTCCCTTCTCACTATTGACCTTCTGTTTTCCTTTAAATTTCAACTAAAGTCCTCCCTCCTCCAGAAAGGCTTCTCTTATCCCTCTTAATTCCAGTTCTGCCCAATTAATTATTCCCTACTTATCCTCTGTGCAGCTTGTTGGTATACAATTGTTTTCTTGTTGTCTCTACCTATTAGATTGTAAACTCCTTGAGGGCAAGAACTGTCCTTTGCCTCTTTTTGTATCCCCTTTGCTGTCCTTCATTCTCAGAGAGGACCAAAATGACATCATTATGTTAGAGTCAAGTTACAGTGTGTCTGACTGTGGCTGATCAGACCAGTATGATCTTGGAATTCTCTGCCACAGGTCAGGCACAAATAATCCATGTGAATATTTGTAGTGGATTCTCTAAATTTGTGCATCTCATGTTTCTTTTGACCTATTTTAATTCTACTTCAGTCACAGAGTAGAGCTCCTTCTTAGATGAGGGAATACCATGCTGAGTGGTCCTGTGCCAGCATCTCTCATGTCACATTTCTTGAATTTAATGAATATGAATATAATGGCATATTGTGGATAAGAAAGAAATGAGAGAAGATTTGTATGGGCTGATATAAAGTGATAGAAATCTAAACAATGGCTAAAATTACGTAAATGAAAAGGTCATTAAAAGAAAAGTGAACTGAATAATAGGAAAAACCAAGAAGGTACTGGATAAGAGATAATGTCACATCATCTCTAATGATAAAATGACTGCTAATTTAGAACAATTTATATGTCACCAGATATCTCTGTATTGATGATTTTTCTTGATTTTTTTTGTTACAAAGGAAAGATTGATATGAATGGGTGGTATAAGAAATGTGATATAAAGACAAAAACACTATAAAGGTAAAAACTAACAGCTGGGCTTTTAGTGATTAAAACAGTATTTTTTTTATAATGACAAGACATTGTTTTAGATGTCTGAGGGGCAGAGTCATCAATATGACTGGATTCTTCAAATATCAGCAATTATTTGTTCTGCAAATATCAGACAATAATATTTATTAAAATCTAGTTTGAAGACTGCATTAATCTCTTTAGGAGCTTTCCAAGGAAACAACTTTTGGGTAGTCCACAAGAGTTTTTACTGCTGGTAGTCCACAAGAGCTTTTACAAAGTAGAAGGAATTATTGGCCACAAATAGATCTTGGGGGAAGAAAATCCAGAAATTGTCAACACTAATCTGTCAATGTGAGCTACATATCCAAGGTATGACTATAAAGTGATAAAATTGATTCATTTGCATTAATTGGAGGCATGCTTAATTCATTCATTTATTTAATTTTAATAAAAATTGTATTTATTTAAAAGTATTCAGAATGGCAAGAAAACAGTTGTAACTTTTTTGTTCTTGCAATTACAGAAAAGTATTTCATTAATAGAGCAATTATTTCATATGCTGCACAAACACTGAAGATGAAAATGAACTATATCTCTATTTATAAATAATTTATGCTCTGCTGCCAACAAGAACCTGCTTTAAATTTCCATGCCAATTTAATGTTACCATACCATACCAGGCAAGGTTAGTGGCTATTGGAAATAGCTCTAAAGGACAGGGCTATAAGACACTTTCAATAGTGTGTTAACTATATGAAAAAAATTACTGTACAGTTTAAAAACAAATCTTAACACAGTCTTGCATTTCAATTTTTTTTCTTTAAAAAGAGTGAGTCATGTACAGTGTGTTTAAAATGCTTTATAGACAAGGAAAAGAGTTCTCTAGAATCAACTTATATCATTTTCCTCATTCTCCAATTGTCCTCATCTTCCCCATCTTCTTCTTCCTTCTTTTCATTGTTCTTCTCATCCTTGAGAACTCCTCCCTCTTTACCCACATCAGGTTTTCCTTTAGCCTGATATGTAGCAACATCTTTTCCATTCTTTTCCTTCAATATAACTGCCTTCTTTTCACAAGTTTGCTTGTCATCTGTGGCAGTATTATTCTACATTTCTCTCCATTTTTTTGGCCATATCTCCAATGGAAAAACCAGGATACTACCCTTTAATTTTTAGATAATACTCAGAACAATAAGAAAAATGCCAGAGGAGGCCTCTTTGGTTTCTTTTTCATAACAAACCTTATCAGTTTTTGCCACATCCTAAGATTTTTCTTTCTCTTTAGCAAGCATTGTCTTCCACCTTTATGAGCATTGTTTAGAAAATTCTGAGTTCACAGAAACACCTGGGTGCTTCTTCTTGTACTCCTCTTGATAAGTTTGCACAAAAAAAAATACATGAAGATGGGGCAGCTGGGTGACCCAGTGGATAGAGCACTGGCCCTGGAGTCAGGAGGACCTGAGTTCAAATCCAGACTTAGACTCTTGATAATTAGCTAGCTGCATGACCTTTAGCAAGCCACTTAACCCCATTGCCTTGCAAAACAAAAAAAAAAGTAAAAAAAAAAAAAGACATGAAAATATTTTCCCTCTCAACTTCATAAGATCACCTCTGCCCATTTTGTTATACTTTTCTTCAGTGCCTCACAGAGTAACCCACTCCCATCTGGCTGTTACTTGCTGCAGCCCTGTGTCTATGGAGTTCAATGTACTTCAATGACTTTTTTTAAAATTATAACTATTGGAGTCATATTGAATTGATGTGGGTTATTTAGGAAGGACCATTGTTGGATAAATTATACAGTGCTCTTTCTTTCCCTTCCTTTCCCCCAATACTGTCATACAGTCTGGAATCAAGGGACAATTTTAATAAGAATAAATATAAAGTCTAGTATTATACTTATCTTAAAAGCATCAGCCTCACAAGTAGAGAATGGGAGAGACACAGCTGGACAGTTTTTGTTTTTATTGTTCAGTCATTTGGTGGCTTGATACACCAGGTATTTGACATATGAGGAAACTGAGGCAAATAAGATTAAGTGACTTGTACAGGTTCACACAGTTCATAAGTTTCTGAAGTCATATTTGAACTTATCTTCCTGAATCCATGCCTGGTACTGTATTGCATCACGTAACTGCTCTAGGGAATCATAGATGTAGACCAATTAAACAGAGGGAATGGTTCTATTATGTTTTATTGCTCTTCGAAGAAGAACAGGAAGGGAGGGGAAAAAGAATAAGTTGGGATGCTGAGGAACAAAGAGGATGGAGTAAATAATCTCAAAAGGTCTCCTCTTTCTCTAACATCCCTCCCCATGAATATTTAATAACAGACTCTCTAGTTGTTTGTGTTGTTTTTTTACCTAAATGTTTCCTGTATACTGATTTCACCTGAAACATAAAGATATCAAGGGTTAGCTAGTTACCAAAAAAACCTTTAAAATGGAATAGAGCATCAAACTTTTGTCTGGATGTTGAGTATTACAGGTTATTTCAATTTTACAAATAACTTTTTTCTGATATAAATATAAAACAGAAGAAATAAGAAGCCACATGGATTTAAGGATTGTTAGATTACTTCTAGGCTAAAAGTGAAGGAGTTGCAACAGGGTGGGACTAATTAGTTTAGCCTCTGTTAAAACATTCTTGCTTGTTTGATTTGGTCAACCCTGGGGAATGGCAAGCTCTAAATCTCAGAATTATAAAGGAGTTCTAGTTTCTGAAGGGGAGTCCTTTTTAATAAATCTAGCCTCCACACAAAGCCCTCTAATAATGGGAAACTCACTACCTCCTAAGGCAATCCATTCAGAAACAGAATCACAAAAAAATCAAAATTTGATTATTGAATAGTTTATATTCTATGCCATTACTTCTCTGTAACTGATAATCATTGGTGCTGATTCTGAGATCCTACAATAAAAACCTATTTGCTCCTCTGCAAGATATTCTTAAGATATTTGAAGAAAACTGTCAAGGTCCCTCCTGCAACTTTTCCAAGCTAAAAAAAATTTTTTTCCCCTTTAGTTAATCACTGTAGGCAATAAATTTGAATTCTTCCTCTCTCTCTCTCTCTCTCTCTCTCTCTCTCTCTCTCTCTCTCTCTCTCTCTCTCCACTCCCACCCCACTGGCACAGCTCAGTCAAAAAAGTCAAGGTGATCTTGGGTTGCAATAATAGAGTGTTCAGTGTGGAGAAGGTTATAGTCTTGTTGTACTTTGCATTGAGCAAACCACATATGAAGTTTTTATTCTGTTTTGTTCATCACATTTTAGAAAGGGTATTTTTTTATTTGAAGAACATCCAAAGGAGCGTCACCTTGGTGAGAGCAAGTTGAGTCCATTGCATAGATGGATTAGTTGAAGAAAGTAGAGTATGCTTAACCTAACAAAGAGAAGACTAGAGGGGAACATTATAGCTATCTTCAAATAAAAGAGAATTAGACTTGTTTTGTTTGACTCCTGAGACCAAACTAGGCTCAACAAAAGGAAAAACTTTCTAACATTTTAATTACCTAGAAATAAAATGAACTTGTCTTGAAAGAATGAATTTCTTTTTGGAGGTCTTTAAAAGGATAGTGAATCACAGCTTGTCTGAGATGTTACAGAGAAGTTTCCCATTCAGATATGGTTAAACTTGATGACTTGTGAAGTCCCTTTTACTTTTGAAGTGCTGTCATTCTTTAATCAGGGCTATCAGAGCCTATCTTCAAAGTGGAAGAAAACCAACTTATTCTGTATATATATATTTGTGACTTAGGAGAAAAGGCATTCTGATCTTTTGCCTTGTTGATTATGGAATTTGTCTGGTGTGGTGGCTCATGCCAATACAGTAATCCTTGCTACTGGGGAAGCTAACTTTGCTTGACCTCTGAAAGTCTGAGATGCCCAAAAGATAAAACCCTTTGGGTGAATGCACTAAACCTGGGAGATGGGTGGAGGCAGAGAATTAGGCTGCCTAAGGATGAGTGAATTGGTCCATGATAGGAGATAGTAGGTTAGAATTTCCTGACTAGTAATGGAACCAAACAGATGAGTGAATATTGTATTTCTAGCTGAACAAAATAGGAATACCTAATATTATGGGCAGCTAAGAGTAGTGGTTGAGCATTAGACCTAGAATCAGAAAGATCTGAGTTCAAATGCGGCCTCAGATATTTACCTGCTGTGTTACCTGGGCAAGTCACTTCATCCTGTTTGTCTCAGTTTCCTTATATGTAAGATGAGCAGAAAAAGGAAACAACAACCTCAAAAAAAAAGGATTATAGAGTCACACATGACTGGAGAGCAACAATGAAATTTCAAAAAAAAAAGAAAAAGAAAAAAGATTGCATGGGAGTGGACAGTGGTATTATGGGCTCTGGCTCTAGCCTTTGTTTTTGTCTCAGACCCTGCCAGGGTTAGAGAAGGACCCTATGCAACTGCCTGTATTTATTGTAACCTAGGAATGCTCTCCATAGATTAAACATGTTTCAGGACCCATATAATCAGATTGGCTTTTGGGGGGAAAATCCATGCAGAACATTTCAATAATTAAACAACAGTGGATAAATTGTAGGTTTAATATTCTTTTTGCCTATTATACTGAAATAGAATTACATTAAAATGTTGTTTTGTGCTGCCTCCAAGTTGATTTCCTCCTTTATTGTGGCAGATAATCTAACTGATGCAAACTTATTGCTTTTTTAAATGTTATGATAAGTTGCCTATCTTTTCATTTACTAAAACATTTAGTAAATACTGATTAGAAACTCCATTAAGATAATAACTCGATCATTTCTCTATTTTCTTCATTTTTGCTTTTGGATAAAATTTATAAAATTTGTTCTGAATAAAACCCAGCTGTGTGGTTATAAAATTTTATATAACATAACATATATATATATATATATATATATATATATATATATAAATAAAACATAATATAACATTTTATGTAAAACATCAGGAAATGATAAAAGTCATGGTTTAATTTTAAGCACTTCAGTCACTGATATACATTTTTGCTTTTTTACATAAACTGGACACTGCATGTAGCCTAATTTCTAACTACCTAACAACTTCTGGTGCTTGAGAGATTCTTAGACTTCAAAGTGACTTCAGAGTCCTAGAACTACCTTTACAAATAGTCATCTGAACTCTATTTGAAGATCTTGATTGTGAAATCACTAACCCTGAGGCAGAACATTTCCCTTGGTGTGATTCTGGTGGTCAGAAAATTTTTCCTTTTATTAGATGAATCTACATTTCTATAAATTCCATCCCTTGCATTTTGCTCAGCTATCTTCTCACATCCATAAAATTGCTAAAATTAGTAATAGAAATGACAGACATTTTGGAAAATAAGTAAACTAATAGATTATTGGTGGAACTCTAAATTGGTCCAACCATTATGGAAAACAATTGAAATTATGCAATAAAACTTTCAAATCCTTCGGGGCAGCTAAGGCTTTCCTGGTTATGTACCACAAACTGGTTAGTAGGGTAAAGAACTGTCCCATTTATATTAAAATACTCATAGCAGGATTTTTTTTCTCATAGTAAAAATCTAAAAACAAACTATGAATGAGTAGAAAAGTACTACTAATAATAATAGCTAACAATTATAGACAATTTTTATGTAGTACTTTAGGTTTGGTAAAGTAATATATTTGATCATTGAATAGCATAGATGCTATTGCTATTCTGATTTTACATTTGCCCAGGCAGTCATCATGTGTCTGAAGCAGAATTTGAATGCAGATCTCCCTGAATTGAAATTTAGTTCTCTATATATTATGCCCCTGGTTGCTTCTGGGTGCTCCACTAACTAAGTGTAACATACTGTTATTGAGTTTTGCAAAGATTGAGGTGGTTTGCTATTTCCTCCTTCTGCTAATTTTACAGATGAGGAAACTAAGGCAAACAGGGCTAAGTGACTTATGATGCTCTTATTATGTATTAAGTTGATAAGTGCTGAGAATATAAACCAAAAAAAAAAAAAAAGACAATCTCTGCCTTTAAGGAATTTACATTTTTTTAGACAGAGAATGACTACATATTACTACCACTATTACTACTTGTCCTTTGGATTCAAAGAAGACCACACCAACCAAGTGATTGGTGGTGTGACTTGCACAATTGTGTTTGTTAGAGTGAGGGCAGCCTTCTCACTTGTCTTTACCAGAACTATTCTTCCCTATGACCAGACTGTTAGGAAACAGGATTATTGGATATAATCTGGCTGTTGCAAGAGTCTTGAATTTGAATTGATTTCACTCCCCCCCACCCCATATCAGTGAGGCACCATGGGGCACCATCAGTACTGGACAAGCACCTGCATGTGATATCTGGCAACAGAATTCGACAACCCAATATATCCTAACTTGTCTCTTGTTGGAGTAATCATCAGTTTGACCTTCCTCCTAGACTTCCCTTTTTTTTGAGACACCACAGGAAGGCATGTTTTGGAATGGGATGTCACAGGATTGATGAATAGACTCATAAGGTGATTGATTGATAGACATGTTCTTTCTGGGAATAGTAATATTGATTTGATTATTATTTCCAGAGCAATAGGTGGAAAGTCAGAATCAGGAAGGATATGCATAACATTGTGGCAAAATGGATTATAGTGGGTTTAGGGTACCTAGATCTAGTGAACTTTTATTAGTTAGAAAGACAGGGCTTGACATGGAAGATGGAATGCTGTTGAGAACAGTTAAGTATCTCCTTACTCATTTTGGTTATTCATTTTAAACTGTTTTTGCTATAGTTTGCCTAAATTGAAGAGGTTTTTTTTTCATAGAGAAAACCAAAGAATGCCATTTAGAGGATGGATGTTCCCAACAACTGGAAGAGAGGCTGACGAAAAAGTGGTGTATGAATGTATTAGAATATTGTTGCAACATAAGGAATTACATTAATAAAAATATGAAGAATTCAGAGAAACTTTGAACAATTGTATAAACTGATACATACTGAAGAAATAAGAATCAAAAGAATAATACACATATATAACTATTTAAATGTTTATATATTGATTTAAATGATTTAAAAGAATTCAGGTCAAATCAAAGCTAATGTCATTTTAGATGACTGAAGCTAAAACAAATTTCATTCCTTTCTTTTAAGAAATAGTAGCATATAACAGCAGAAATAGAACGTGATGTCAATTATAATTATTATATTAGATGATTTTGCTTGCTTTTTGATAAGATCTTATCAGAATTATTGTGAAGTCAAAAGAAAATAGTCAAGAAACAAAACTTTAATTGAGAGGAAAAAAGTAAAAGGAAATTGGATTAACTGAGTATAACATATTCTTGTTGAACTCATGCTAGCTTTTTGTGATCAATTCTCTTTCTGAGTGATTGCAAATGTTAACATTCTTTCTCTCTCTCTCCATATATATATATATATATATATATATATATATATATATACATATACACATATGTATGTATATATCCTCTCTGTGTATGTCTTTTACCCAGATTGATTTTGTCTTCAGATTTTTGGCAGCTAGGTGGTGCATTGGATAGGACATGGGACCTGGAGTCAGGAAGACCTATACTCAAATACTAACTGTGTGACCCTGGGCAAATCACCTAACCCTGTTTGCCTCAGTTTCCCTATCTATAAAATAAGTTGAAGAAGGAAATGGCAAATCATTCCAGTATCTTTGCAAAGCTCAAAAAGAATATGGTATTAGTTAAACTAATTTCCTTTTGCTCTTTATTTTGGGTTTTACTACTACTAAAAGCATTTATATATTGATTTAAGTTTTGAAAAATATTTTTGCATATATTAATTCATTTAATCCTCACAACAACCATATGAGTTAATGTTGAGTTAATTGTGCATTATTAATATACTCAATTTACAGATGAAGAAACTGGGCAAATAGGGAAAGGTCATATGGCTAGTGTTTGAGGTAGGATTTGAACTCAGGCCTTCCTGACTCTAAGTTCTGCATTTTACCAATTGTGTCTAGCTATGATAACTGTTATTATTAATATCATTACTGCTATTATTGTTGTCTCTATGTTATAAATGGTTAAGCTGAACCTCAAAATGGGTAAATTTTTTTACCCTGGAATAGTTATGAAAATAGTTGATGATACTATACCATATTCAACCATGTATCCACCCTATCTATACAAAATTAAAAATACAAAACCTTTCCAAAGGAAGGAAGTGGTTTTGAGATTGAAGTAACCCTGTAATCTTCATCAGCCTCTTAGAGTTCTCTATGATTAGGAGTGCCCATTTATTATGTCTGAGACAAACCCCAGAAACTTGAATAATTCCTATTTTGTTATGGGGATGTTATGGGATAGCAGAGGGATGATCTTTGTTAAATGTGAATGCACCCAGTTCACTCTATGTCATAAGGATGACAGTTTTATTCTCTCTCTCTCTCTCTCTCTCTGCAAAGCAAGGGGTTAAGTGGCTTGGCCAAGGTCACATAGCTAGGTCATTATTAAGTGTCTGAGGTCACATTTGAACTCAGGGTCCTCCTGACTCCAGGGCCAGTGCTCTATCTACTATGCCACCTAGCTGCCCCTCAGATTTTATTCTCAAGCCCCAGTATCATTCCACACATCTAACCAAGAGCAGGTGTTTGGTATATCACATAATTACTATTCCTTCTCTGCTTCAGACAAGGGCCAAACATAAGATGGAGTTATATGATGTAGCAATGAGTAGGATAGAATAAAAATACACAGGATTAAAAAAATAAGGTGAAAGAAGAAGATGTTTATTTCAGTGTTATATTGCAGGGCCCTATATGTAAAGCCTTCAGTTTCTTAGAAAAATGTGTAGTGGGGCTTTAGTCAGAATGTATTGCAAATGAGTGTTTTTTGGTTTAGATGAATATTATTAAAATGATCATGGTAAAAGATTATGCTTCTAGCATCCTAAAAAAAGAGTAGATTTTCCATAGGTCACAAGGCAAATTCTGGAATTAGTCTTTAAGGCAATTCAGTCCTTCATTTATATAGGTTTTATATTTCCCCCCTTTTACCTTCCCATTGCATTTTGACATTAATAGACTAATAGCAATATTCAGAAAGTCTTAGGAATACAGAATATGCCCAGGTTACCTCCCCTTTTGCCATGGTTTATTGTTGGTAGAGTTGTTTTTCAGTTATGTCCTATTCTTCATGACTCTATTAGAGGTTTTCCTTGCCAGATTTCCTTGTCTTCTCCAGCTCATTTTATAGATGAGGAAATTTAGGCAAACAGGGTTAAGTGACTTGCCTAGGGTCATATAGCTGGTAAATGTCTAAAGCCAGATTTGAACTCATAAGGATGAGTTTTCCTGACCCTAAACCTAGTGCTCTGCAGGTTTAAACCACCACACCACTTATCTCCCTCTATGCTTTTGTTGCCACCTGTTATTTCCTATATATCTCCACTCTTGCCTCTTTCCTATAGTCATCTTTCACAGTTACAGGTGGGATAGTTGAATTAATACTGACTACAACAGAAATCTTTCCCCTTTTGCATCCCCATGCCCCACAGAAACCAGAGATGAGGAGACCTCCATCCCACCTGTCATCTGCCAATGTCCATGAGCTCTTTGCATTTCACTTAGTTTTCTGAATTTTCTTCAAAAAAATTAGGAGCAGCTGCAATTTAAAAAACGCTCCATCAATGCTCATTCTCTATTCTTGGCAGCTCAGCAGTGTACACACTCATGCCTCTCTATGAAGGTCACTTAGTCACTCAAGATTTTCATGTAAATATAAATCCCATGAACACCTCAGGAGAAGATCATGAAATGTGAAGCCTGTGTTTAGGGGAAGTGTTTCACTTCCAGATTTAAATTTATTCTGATTTTTTTCTGGAGCTGGTTTGTGGTCTTTTGGACCAAAAACCTTACTGATTTTTGGACTTTTATTTTAAATATTTCCTCTGAGACATTGTGTCCAAGTGAGCAAATGTAAAAGGTAGGAGAAAAAAACTTTTTTTTTTATTAAAAAAATTCCTTTTGATCCCATTCTCCCAAAATTAAAAAAGAAAAAATAAAGTTTCTGTGAAGGCCTAAATTTTCCATATAAGTGGTTCTTAGAATTCATTTTTCCCCTTTTTATTTTACAAGAAAGTGTTCGGGGCTCTTTAGAGTGGTTTTTGGCATTAATTCTATAATCTTCCGAAGGATTCATTTTGCTTGGGCAAAATAAAGTACCGCTTTGCTGTTGCCAAAACATACTTAAATCAGTTCAAGGAAAATCAGAGTTCCAGACTGCAATTTGGATAAATTATTCCTATAGAGCCTTGCTTCAAGATTTTTCCTATCTTGCTGGCACAGAGAGAAATTCTGTGTTGACTACTTTCTTATTATTAGGTCAAAGTCCAATGATATGTATATACCAAAGTTTGAAGAAAAATGGTTGTGATGTGTGTGTGTGTGTGTGTGTGTGTGTGTGTGTGTGTTGGCAACAAGGATGGAGAGTGGTTGACAGACTGGGATCATAAACTCATGGATTATGAATTTTGTATTAAATGATTCCCTAGAGTTCCTTTAGATAGTCCAATATTTTGTTTTACAGATGAGGAAACTGAGAACCAAAAAGATCAAGGGACTTAGCCAAGGTCACTGGCATCAAGGCTGAGTCAGGAATCACTGCAACAAGGTTCTAGGTAGATATGGTCATTCAGAATTCAAAATTAAAATGATATATCTGAATAAAGATCTCTGAAAGCTGATTTTCCACTTAGATTCCACTTGTTTCAATCCACTGGTTTTTGGTCTGGGTCCTCCCTATCCAAAGAGCCTCCATTCCATCTTCCTCTTTCATATCAATTCACATCTCTCCCTCTTTTTCTTGTCCTCTTCCTCTCTCCCTCTCCTATTCCCTCTCCCCCCATTCTCTCTCCTTGTTCCTCTCTCCACCATTCCTTCTTTCCTTCTTCTTCTTTTCTTCTCCCACTCTCTTCCTTTCTCTCATTTCTGCTTTCCTTCTTCCCCAATCCCTTTCCTATTCTCCTTTCTTTCTGCCTCTTCCATTCTCACTCCCTTTCTTTCTCACTATCTTATGCCATCTCTCTCTCCCTCCCTCTCCATCCCTCCTCCAGATTCTCCCCCACCCACCAGCTCAAGGATCCCTTCAAGCCTGCAATTTCTAATATGTGCTAATGTTATTAAGGTTTATGTTGACTATAGGAGTAGAATGTCTGAATGATTCAAGGACTGGGCTTAGAGTTAGGAATATCTGAGCTCTCTATGCCAAGGAAATCATAGATTTTAGGAATATTCATGATCAGATGCATTGATACCTAGTTTTGTTTTATATAGGTTTGCCTTGTATCTCCTTTATTTCTCCTGCTTTCTTGTCATAGTAACATAATCTTTCCAAAAGTCCACTCATCTAGAATCTCTGCTTGCTTAATTGGCATAGCCCCCATCCCCTTATACTAATTTTTATTTTTATTATGGGGACTGCCTCCTTTTTCTTTTTCTTCCTAGTTGTGCCAAGGTAAATTTGGATGTGTCTGTTATATGGTGTGTGTGTGTGTGTGTGTGTGTGTGTGTGTGTGTGCAATCATAAATGATTAGATAACATTAATTTAGAAAAAAATGTCTTTAAAGAATTTTGATTTCATTTAACACATGCTAAGAAGTCTTATTTAACTGTATTTTTTTGCAAACTCTTTCTTCTTTCACAACAATAGATTTTACATGATTGCTCATTTATAATCCTTATCAAATTTCTACTATCTAAGAAGAGATGAAAGGGAGGGAAAGAGAAAATTTGGAACTCAGCATTTTATTTAAAAAAAAGAATAGGGATGGTTAGGTGGCACAGTGGATAAAGCACTGGCTCTGGAGTTGGGAGAATCTGGGTTCATACATTTAATACTTACTGAGCTATGTGACCTTGAGCAAATCACCTAACCCCACTGCCTTGAAAAAAATACAAAAAGAAATTGGCTTTGTTTGTAATTGAAAAAAAAGTATTATTTTAAGTTTTATTTTACTTTTGTCACAAATTATACCATTGAAATCTTCATACTGGGAATTTTCTATACTAGCAAAATCTCCAGACTCTCATAACTACTGTCCAAAAATAGTAGATATAATTTAATCAGGGACAAGTACTATGAAGCAACATTCAAGCAAAGGAAAAAGGACTTCAAACTCTCAACTTTAGACTCTAAAATGATACTTTTACTTTTAAGCTACTTTAAAATTGATCAGAGAGATCTGTTTATCCCAGTCATAGAATCCTAGTATAAACCTGTATAGTTATTTATGTAGAATAAATATGACAAAAAGAAAAGACATATTTGCATAGTATATATTCATTACTTTTATTGATAGTAAATGTTTGAGACATATGGAGAAATATATTAATATTGAAAAGGTTACCAACTTTGACATTTCTGGAATAGAAGTGTTGCCAGCTGAATAAAAATCCACATGCCTTTCAAATGTGCAGGGCATCTCCACCTTCATTAAACAGAAATAGTGTAGTGCTAATAGGAAAGATCTAATAGAAAAAACAATAAACATTCCTATGCTGTTGGTTGAATATTCACAAATCAAACCCTCTGGCACAACACCAGAGACTACTATGTGGTTTGGTGGGTAGCACATAGAACTAGAGTCAGGAAGATCTGAGATCAAACCCAACTCAGATATTTTCTAGCTATGTGACTGTGGACAAGTCACTTAACCTCTATTTGCCTTAGTTTCTCACCTGTGAAATGGGAACATTCTGAACATAGAAAAGATGAACCATTTCAGTATCTTTGCCAAGAAAACCCCATGGACAAATCCTTAGGTTCATGAAGAGTCAGACATGATTGAACAACCAAACAACAACAAAATAACATCAGCATCTTACAGCAAGCCATTGGTAGCTTTTTGATAATTTGAGAAATAGTTAATGCAGGTGAGTATCTCTTACCCCAGATTAATAAATGTCTGAAGACAGAATGAGAATCAAATCTCACAAAAATATATTGTGAAATGGGAAAGAGCTATTGGTCATATACTACTTCCTTTGCATCATTAGACCCCTATGCAATTAGTCTTTGAGACTCAAGAGAGCCTACAAGCTAACAAAAAAGTAGGATTGGCTGCCTTAGGAGGGAGGGAGTTTTGCCACTTAATAGCTCTTCTGTCTCTCTCTGTGGCTCATCTATAAAGTGACTGAAGATGGTGTTCTAAGGCCCTTCTAGCTCCTCTATGATCCCGTGATCCTTTCCAAGATAGGTATGGATGACTTTTTGTCAAGGAGATTCTACAAGAATTTCTGCTTGAGTGGGAGCAGCTAGGTGGTGGAATTAGGAATTTAGAACTTGGAACTTGGAATTAGGAAGACTCTTCTTCATGAGTTAAAATCCAGCCTCAGACACTTATGAGCTGGGTGACCCTGGACAAATCCCTTATCCCTGTTTGCCTCAGTTCCTTATCTCTAAAATGAACTGGAGAAGGAATGGCATACCATTCCAAGTATCTTTGCCAAGAAAATCCCCATTGGGGTCATGAAGAGTTGGATGTGACTGAAATGACTGAACAACAGCATCAACAGGGGAAGCTAAGCTAGGATAGAGTACCAGTCCTGTAGTCAGAAGACCTGAGTTCAAATGTAGCCTCAGATACTTGCTACCTGTGTGATGGGGCAATTCATTTGACTTCAGTTTCTTCAATTAAAAAAATGGGGGTCAAAATAATTCCCATCTCTCATGGTGGTTGTGAAGCTCAAATGAGATAATATTTGTAAAATGCCTCATATATGAGTGGCACATAAGAGATATTATATAAAGGCTTTTATTATTTATTGCTTGCCTAGATGATCTCTCAGATTCTTTTTAACTTTGAGTCTATGGAGTTGCTAGCACAGTGAGAACTAGTATCAAAAGTGCTTTTCCACATGGACTTTTCCACCTGTACAAATTGCTGAAGAGACTAGACAAAAACGTTCATCGTGTTGTATTTGTTAATGATATTCTAAGAGAACAGCATGTTGGTATAGGAATGAATGAATGAGAAAGTATTTATTAATTACTTTCCAAGTAAGGGACTAAGCACTGAGGATAGCTACTGAGGCAATCTCTGCCCCTAAGGGACTTAGAGGAACAAAGAGGGAGAGAGAATATAAGGAAGTGATGATCAGGGAAAGGTGTTTTGGTCTGGAATTAGATGAGATTTCTTCCAACTCTGAAATTCTGTGATTCAGGATATCACTGGAATAATGAGTGAAACAATGGGGAAGTCAATTGTCCCATTTTTTTGAGAGGCAATGATGGCATTAATTTTATTACAGCTCTCAGATTAAGATTTGGAAAACTGGAATTGGGCTTTGTTCTGGTGGGGATGTGAGTAGCTGCAGATTGGAAAATGGTCTGGGTGAGGAAGCACAATTCCAAAGTTACTAGATGATTGGCTTAGCATCTATTGGGAGTGATCTTGGGATTCTGGTTTGGAAGGTGGAATACAACAATGATATAGGGAGACAAGGCCAGCGTAAATCAAGCATGGTCCCATGGAGTTCAGAACTGAATGCCTTATCTATATACCTGAAATCTATCACTGAAATTGTTGCTGACTGACTCTTCATGACCCTTTTAGGGTTTTTTTGGCAAAGACTAGTTTTTGCCATTTCCTTCTCCAGTTTATTTTTCAGATGAGGAAACTGAGGCAAATAGGGCTAAGTGACTTGCCCAAGATACACAGCTAGTGAGTACTGAGGTCACATTTGAATTCAGGTTTTCTCAACTCCAGACTCAATACTCTATCTTTGAGAAAGAGTGGTATATTAAAACTCTATTCAGATACAACTACTGAGTTAAGCAAAAACATGTCTTCAGCTTGGAAGAGTAATAGTTTTTAACTTAAGAAATGAAAAGTTCCATTTAATTAAGCAATAGAAGCAAAAAATTAGGCCATAAGCAAAGCCAGATTCAATATAACAAGGAAAACAATTGTTATATATTAAAATACCCCAAATATAATACTGATTTTTTTAGAACTCTGCTTGTTTTTTGAAATTTATACGGACATAGTAAAAACCCAATACACAAGACTGAAATGCTCATAAGTAGCCTGTATCCTTTAGACACCTTTTGCTAATTCCTCATCCATATCATGTCCACTGTCTTAGGACCTTTACTCTTTTTTCTCTACACCCTTTTCTTTTGTTACCTCATCAACCCCCATGAGTTCAATGGACATTTTTATTCAGATGATTTTCAAAATTGGATATACTTCCTTGTCTTCCTCCCAAATTCCAATTTTCCATCAGTTCTCCAGTGGATAATCAACACTGACTTTTCCATAAGCATTTGACTCAACATATCTAAAACAGAATGCAATGTCTTTCTTTTCAAACATATCCTTCTTCCAAATTCCTCCCTCTCTCTGATTGGAGTGGATGGAAGTTGAGCAACCAGGGATTTTACCTGATCATTTCCCACTCAGATACTTTCATGGACTTCATGATCTCCAGAAACTCATCATTCTATAAGATGAAATCAAATCTGAAATTCATATCTTAGATCATTTCTTTCCCAGTTGTTGGGATTCATCATGCCCTCATTCCAGATATTCCCCCCCCCCCCTTCAACTTCTTTTTATGTATTGACTCTACCTCTTTGAGGGCAGGGATTGTCATACCTTTGTTTGTTTCTCCAGCATTTACCAGTGTCTGAATTTGATGTTGTTCAGTCATTTTCGGTCATGTCTGATGTTTCAAGATCCCATTTGGGGTTTTCTTAGTAAAGATACTAATTTACCATTTTATTCTCCAGTTCATTTTCCAGATGAGGAAACTGGGGGAAAACAGGGTTAAGTGACTTGCCCAGGGTCACATAGCTAGTAAGTGCCTGAAGTCAGATTTGAACTCATGAAGATGAATCTTTCTGATTCCAGGTCTGACACTATCTACTGTATGACCTGCCTGAAACACAGTAGACACTTAATAAATTTTTATTGACTGACTCTGACTTCTCTGTTAATATCTGCAGGACCACCATCTTTCTATTCACCCAGGATCACCACCTCAAAGTCATTCTTAGCTTCTCACTTACCCCCTCCCCCCCCCAAAAAAAGATTTAGCTCAAACACCACCTTCTATGTGAAAGGGAAGTCTTTCCTGATTCCTTCCTCCCAGCTTCTAGCTAGTAAACTTGCACTTTTCAAATGATTTTATATTCATTTTATGTATTTCATGCATATACTTATCTGTGTACATGTTATCTTCTCCATTAGAATGTAAGCTTTCTGAAGGCAGGTTCTATTTCACTTTGGGTCTGTGTCTAGGAAAGTGTCTGTTGTACATATGTGCTTAACAAATGTGATTGATTGAAAATGATATTTCATAAACTTCCATGAGATGTAAACAATCAATGCAATGTCATGAGCATTCAGTTTGCATCCAGCAGCCCTGAGTTTGAAATCTGGCTATGTTTGCCAGGTCCTTGAATAAATCACTTTATTTCTTTATTTCCTCATCTATAAAATAAGAACTGGGACACCTAGATTGCAGAGTGGTTAGAACACTGGGCTTGGAATCAGGAAAACTCATCTTCCTGAATTTGAATCCAGTCTTAAACACTCACTAACTGTCACTTAACTCTGTCTGCCTTGGTTTCCTTATCTGTAAAATGAGGTGGAGAAGAAAATGGCAAACAGCTCTAGCATCTCTGACAAGAAAACCCCAAATAGAGTCACAGAGAATTGTACAACAGAACAGTGAAGAAAGTGAATAATAGACTTGATATCATCAAAGATTTTTTCTAGTTCTAGGCATCTATAATTCTGCTTTTTCAGTGCATGTTATGATATATCACAGAATACTAAGCCCAGAAATCCTTCTGCTTTCCATTTTTTCTTACTGTTTCCACTACCAAGAAATAAGTAAAGTTAAAACATAAAACTTTTGTTTTAATTTTTTTCCAGGGTCAGTTTTGTGACTACTGTAACTCTGGAGATCCCAATAAAGCTCACCCAATAACCAATGCAATTGATGGGACTGAACGTTGGTGGCAAAGCCCTCCTCTGTCTTTGGGTTTACAGTACAATAAAGTCAATGTTACCCTAGATCTGGGACAGGTAAGTTACTTATTCACTTGACATCAACAGAAAAAATGAATCATTGCTTTTACAGCTTATGGAATTGATATTCTATTAATTTAAAAATACTTTTCACTATTTATTTTTTAAAAAATAATTTTAATTTTGGTTATTTTGAACTTGACAAATACCTGCAAACCCTTCTGTAAACAAAGAACAGAATAATAGCTAACATTTATAAAACACTTTAGGATTTGTAAAGTACTTTCCAAATGGTATCTCATATTCTCTTTATAACAACTCTAAAAGGTGGTGCTATTATTATGCCTCTTTTACAGATGAGAAAACATATAACTAGCTTGCTCAGGTACACACAACAGATAAGTTTTTGATGCAGGATTTAAACTGTTGTCTTCTAGACTCTTAAGTCTCAGTCTCTCACTGTTTCCTGATGCTTAAAGAGTATTATACATGAACTGAATTGTGACTCTCCATTACCTATAGTTTGCTATTTTTGAAAAATACTTAGTATAATATATTCAAAACCATTTAAGAGGTGTCTTGCTTTCCTGTTTCTCCTATATTTCTATCCTCCTTAGTACATTAAAAAGTTTCAATAATCCCATTTTCTTTCTTTTCTTTTTTTGTCATCATTGTGCTACTTCCCTTCTTTCTACTCAATTGTCCTTTCATGAGAAATAATTCACCCTTCCCCCAACCAAAGCCTTAACAAAATTAAGCAAAACAAATGTAGACATTGTCTGTGTTCGATAAGTTAAGTCTAATTCTATACCACAAATCCACAATCCATCACTTTTCTATCAGGAGGTAAAGAATATTCCTGTTTTTTTAAAAGAGATTAGAAACAAAATTCATCTTCTGAATTATATACAGACAAGAGAGAACATTTTCATATATAAATAGTAAAAAGATCATATATGAAACCAGAAATTGCTATTATGTGGTTTATTTTTTTAAAGTTTTTTTTTTAACAAATTCAACATATTATTTCAAAGCTTCCCTGTTTATTTGTGTTTCCCCTTGAACTTCCTTCCCTTTTGTTCATTTCTTAAGATAATTCAATGACTCTCTTTTAGTTGGGGAATGTTCTTGATCATTATCATCATCCACTATTCATTTTTATACATTCTTGACTAAACCTGACTAGTGCTAAACTATGTTCTTTAATTGACAAAGGTATTTTTTGTTTGTTTTTGAGGTCTGTGATAGACATTCTTTTCCTAGGAATCCTGGCCCTGATTGACACCAGTGAGAAATAATCCTGTATCCTACTTTCAAAAACACTCCCAAGTCATCTTATGAAACTTAGTTTCATGATTTGCCTTATCCCCCAAATCTGGGAGTTCCAATGGATCAGATTGCAATTCTGATTTCACATGATTCTCAGTTCCATGACCTTTGTTCAAGCTGAAACTAATCTATTTTCTGGCTAGTCTGGTAAAAATTGTACCATGAATTAATGGAGTATCCCACAAAAGAAACTCTGAATAAGGTGAATCTGAAAGGGTGAACTAACCCCACACACTGAAGGTCTTTAGAGCCCTTCTCTCTGTTATAAGGTCTTATAGAGTTTCTTGTGAAATTCCTGTTGGTTTAAATTAATATGGTTCATTGACTGTACTGAATATCAGCTAATTGAATCTGACTCTGGGAAAAATTTTGGTAGATTCTTGATGGTCCAAGAGTCTCGTTTTATTCTTTCTAACAATAATTTATCTATTTTGTCAGTTAATGGTGCAGCCAAGCTGGGAGATTGGATTTGTGTTCTATTATTTAACCACAGGTTGGTAATCTATTCAAAATGCCATTATTGAATTTGGCAAAAGATCAGATGGATCTGTGTTTATTCTTTTGCCCTGAAAACTAATTTTATTGTTTTTGTTTTGTTTTAATACTCCTTTGATGTGTTGGAAACTTCTAATTAGGAAAATTAAATAGGAATGTGCCAACATAGGAATAATCCATTAATTTGCTTACTATTGGGACATTAAAAATGGAATGGGGAGCAAAGAATATTTAAACCCCTGGTCTCCCACCCCAGGAATTATGAGCAAACCCAGGGATGTGAATGAAAATACAACCAGTCCTGAAAAACCTAGTGAGGTCAGCAGTAGCATTAGGAGGGCTCAGTTAGAACCCCAAAGTATGGACAGAGCAGGAAAGGAAAAGATTTAAGATGAAAATAAGTTTAAAGTAGGCATTCCAGAGAGCACAAATGAAGAACAGGTGGATCTGTAGCATTTGAGAAGCAGGGTTGAGAAAGATGGGAGTAAGGGAACAGGCACAGGTGGGAATAGGGGATTATTCAGAGGCAGCCTAATGTTCAGAATATTGGAAGTATGATAACTATTGGTATAGAGTTTCATCAGTATCTAGAGAGTAATCCATGAGGGAGGCACATGATTAGTTTATTCAAAGTCCTTCTTTGAGGTCTTAGAGCAGGTAGAGATGTTAAGTCCTGTGATCTTGGGAGGACCATCTCACATCAGGCAAGATCAGATGAAGGTATGATTTGGGGGAGTCCAGACAGGAGACAGGAGGCAATTGCCTTCTCTGATTCTTTTGCTAGATCTCCCTTTAGGTGATTACTACCTATGAGCATCCTGTATGGCTCAGTTCTGAGCGCTGTTTGTTCTCCTTCTGAACTCTCACTTCGTGATCCTAATGACCATTGCTATGCAGTTGATTCCCAATCTTAGTCATCTTTCCTGAGCTACAGTCCTGTATTCTAGAAGCTTACATTCTACTAGATGAAGAAACTGAGGCCCAGTGAGACAAAAGTGATTTATCTATGGACATGCATATAAAATCTAAGCATCATAGCTTGAATTTGAACTAGTTTTCCTAGCACTAAATTCTTTGCTCTTGTCAATGCACTGCACTAGTTTAACAACATGTTAAGTTCCTAATAGGTTCTATGATTTCATTACTATAGGTAACTTCCAGGTGAAGAGGGAAGGTTATGTGTAGAGAATGATAAGTAGGCTAGTCACATAAAAGGTAGTGAAGTTTAAGAACACTGGATATGTAGGAAGGGGGCAAGTTATGAAGGGCTTTAAAAGTCAAACAGAAGATTAAATCTATCATACCAGAAGTAACAGGGAATTCACTGGGCCTCAGTTTCTTCAGATAATAGGATGTAGGCTTCTTGAATACAGGGATTGTCTTTGTGTTCCTAAAATTAAGGGCAATGCTTTGAACATAAGAAATGTTGGATTTGATTAGATTAGATATGTAGAATGAGAGATTTTGATTTGCTGATTTATAAGATATTTTTCAATTGTAAGTGCTTATATCCTAATTCACAAGTTTGTGGTAAAGAAAGAAACTTTTAAGCTTTAAAGTAGTATTTCATTGTGAGTTGTTATTGCCACTTCTAGGTCTTTAGGGAGAGTTTCTTGCTTTATGCAAAAGAATAATTTCCTAATTGTAGAAATTCAGACATCCACAGTGAAGATATTTAAGAATGAGAGAGGAATACTGAACAAAGCATTGAATTTGGAGACAGAATGCTTTATTCAAAATCTGTCTCTTTTATTTAAAATTGTGTGACATTGGACAAATTGTGTGGTCTCCATTTCTTCATTTGTACAAGGAGATTGTTGGAGTTGGTAGTTTCCAAGACACTGTCCAGTCCTAAATCTATAATCCTATGACCTTTCAGATGTCTCTGAAATCACAATCTACCTGTGCATCATGGCAGGGTCCCTTTGTCCCTCAAATACTTCATAGTGACACAATAAAAATATTTCTTGGGAATGGACACTGAATTTTAAAAATAAAGAGAAATGTACAATATATCCCTTATGCAGTCTTTAAAAATAGTTGGGTGTTTTTGTTTCTTCCCCAGTGAAAGCTGACAAATTTTAGATATATTTTGGCTTCAAACCATGGCAGGCATTCCATTAATAATGTTAGTGGAAGGCTTATAAGAGAAAAGGCCAAATTCCATGAATTTACCATAGAGGTTCTGAAAACTCTTGGACTAAATATAATATCTCAAGGGAAACCATGGCATTCCTCTTTCTCCAGGGAGGGCTAGCCCACAATATTCATTCTATTCAAGGGCATTTTCCCATTAGCCTACACAGCTCTTTTCTTTATAAGAGTTATGAACTAGTGCTGGAGTCTTTCTCTTAGATGGACATCCTTACTTTTACCCCTTTCTTCAATATATCACTTTTCACATGGTTCTTATCTTTATGGTCATATATAAACTTATTTTATTCCTTTTTTTTTCCTTCTCCCTCTTTCTCACCCTAATACTTTTAGTTCCTCTAGATACCTAAGATATTTGTGACCCTTGGAACTTTTCCCCTTTATCTTCTCATCTTCTTTCAACTCTTCTCAACTTTCATGCCCCATCCCTCTTTCCTCAGTCAGCCAAATCCAATACCTCCAAACACTTCCCACATCATACCCTCTTCTTGCTATCATTCACCTCTTTTACTCTTCCTGGTGGCTATCCAAATAAAATTTTAGTTTAGATTTTAGTCTTTCCCTTAATACTGTTTCTCTTTTGCCTCTAACAGATGTTCTAAACAATATCGTTGGTCTCTTCTGTAAAAGTCTTTCTGTTGAATACTGTCTCAAAAGATATTATCTCTTTTCTTTTCTTCAGTATCATTGCACTATGTCTAAGTTCTTCCTTTGGGCCTATCATTCTATTTAAATATTTTATTAACGTAAAAAATTCTAAGCTGCTTGTATCCTTGATTCCTAACATAAACTTCTCCAGCAGCTAACATGAACTGAGATTTTCCTGTTCATAGTCCCTAAAATTTAATTCTTGAAGAGAATAAAGGAAAATGTTGGGTATATGAATGTTCAACTGTTAAGTTGTTTCAGTCATGTCCTTCTCTTTGTGACCCCATTTGGGGTCCTCTTGGCAGAGATACTGAATTGCTTTGCCACTTACAACTCCAACTCATTTTGCAGATGAAGAAACTGAGATAAAGAGGATTAAGTGACTTACCCAGGATCACACAGCTAGTATCTGAGACCAGATTTGAACTCATGAATATGAGTCTTCCTGGATCCAAGCCCAGTGCTCTATCCATTGCCATTTAGCTGCCCACATAATTTAATAATGATGTTAAAATACCACTGTGTGTGTGTGTGTGTGTGTGTGTGTGTGTCTGTGTGTGTGTGTCTGTGTGTGTGTGTGTGTGTGGTGGGGACTCCTCTCCCTTATATCTACATTTCTTTTGAAGATATAATCATGATGAAATTTAAGCATAAGAGAATTAGGTAAGCAAAAATAATTATTTTGAAAATAATAACTGGCATTTATATATGATTTGAAGATATACAAATTGTTTTATGTATAGTATCTTATTTGATCCTCACAATAGTATTGGGAGGTATACGTTATAGATATTTTTACATTTATTACTGATATAAAAACTTAGCAGTTTGCCAATGATCACACAACTAATAAAAGGCAGAAAAAGGAATTGATGTCTTCTTTGGTTCCTAGTTTATTAAAACTCTATTATAACACTTTATTATAAGGAAAGAGACTTTGGCAGTGAAGATTAAACAGTTAATGAGGGAAATCCTGGAAATCTCTTGAAAATTTTAAAACAAAACACGTAGAGGCATCTGTGTTTAAGCACTTTCTTATCAAAATCTTGCCTGAAGTCAGAAGGATGAACTTTATGTCTTTTGGAATATCTTCATGTGGTTTGATTCTCTGACTCATTCAAGAAAAATGGATATTTGTCAAATGAGATGATACTTATATATGGAAAACAATTTGTGGGAGGACGCATTGTGTAGATTTCCCAACACACACACACACACACACACACACACACACACACACACACACATACGCACACATACACAATATACACCCATACACACACAGAGTTATACTAGAGCAAATACTAAAGCAAAGCCTCCTGGTAGGAAGGCATGCCCTTGATCATATCTTTTCTCATCTGGTTTGTTTCTAGGATTTTGATTTTAAAAACCACCAAAAACAAATGACTGAATAGTATACTAAGGCCCCTTTCTCCCTTGAAAATATCACATTGTATAGGAAGAATGTTGGATATCAGCCAAGACTACATCTTCCACATTCCTTTTAACTTCTTTATTAAATAATCTAGTCTCAAGATGAGTGAAATAAATTGAGAATGAGATAATCAATAAGTATGTGTAAGACCTGTGCTAGGTAGTGTGGACAAATAATATAAATATATATATATATATATATATATACACACATGTGTATATGTCTCATATGTAAATATGTATATGTAAACATATATTATGTATGTATATGACAATCTCTGCTCTCAAAGAATTTACAATCTCGCTAGGGAGATGAGATATATCTATGTGTATAAGGATGGCAGGATTCAATTGAACGAGTTGTTGTCTTTTCACTTAAAATAATAACACATTCCATACACTAATATCTTTATCAGATGAGAACATCTCTATGAATCAATAAATCAGTTCAGAAAGAGAGAAATATTTTGAGGCAATACTTGAAGTGAGATGATACTGCATAGGAAATGTATTAGGATTAGTTTAAAAAATTGATCCCACTCTCTGAGGCTTTGTTAAGAACAGCAAACCATTTCAGAATTCTAGTGGTAAATCACCTTAGTGATGTAGCAGATTTAATCAAGCCCCAGAAAGTGAATCTTGTCGGAGGTAGGAAAGAACCTCTATGGTCACCCCTAACCCTTGACTAGAGGATAGACTTGTAAACTTTAAAAAGTCAGAAGATTTGGTACTTTCCATATTTAACAATAAGAAATGTCCCTGCAATAATAGTGGCTGATGTCAGTGGCTTCATTTGGGAGACACACTGAAGCAAACTAGATACTCTGAGGGAAGTTTGCTTTAAGTTTCACAAAGAACTTATCAGAAAGCTACACCATGCACCTTAATACTAGATACTTCTAAACAAAGGGGAGTGGAGGTAGAACTACAACAAGATTTTTAACAATTTTAACATACTATGTTACATGTAAAAAGAACAAATACAGGAAAGCATTTAGCTAACATAGGGAGAATTTCTCAGTATCTATTTTGAGAAAATTCTTCCCTTGCATGTTGGAAAAACTTTAGACTAAAGGACTGTAGGGCAGCTAGGTAGTACAGTGAATAGAGCATCTCAGCCTAGAGTCAGGAAGATCTGAGTTTAAATCTGACCCTGGGTAAGTCACTTTACCCTGTTTGCCTCAGTTTCCTCATCTATAAAATGAGCTGGAGAAGAAAATGATAAACCATTCTAATAGCTTTGCCAAATGGACTCATGAAGAGTCAGACACAATTAAAAAATTACTCAACAACAAGAAAACTGAAATATGGAGGGAAAATTCCCTGGGAATAATAATAGTTAAGGTACTGATAAAAACTTTCTCGAAATTTTTTTATTTATCTCCTTATATATCTGACCTACCTTTTGTCCTATATTATAGATTACTTTAGGAAATGAACTATATTGAATACACCTTTGACTTTCACATGACAACTAATCAACATATGGTAGTTCAGTTGAACTGAATATAATAAGTCTGAAATGAAGGATACAGACAATACACCCAGTAAAAAGAGGATGAGGTCATGCTCTTCTGAGATTATTAAGGAAACCTTTACAAAGGATGAAGGACTTCATTTTAAGGAGTGAGTAGGATTCAAGCAGACAGAGAAGGGGAGTGAGGTAGTAGTTAAAATTATCCTAGGAAATGGAGACAGTGCAGCTAGAACCCTGTAGATGGGTGTGTGCCAATAGGGGCTGGGTGACAGCAATGTGTACCACTTTGGATCTAGTATTTTGTGTTGTATGTGGTCCATTTGGAACAGTCAGAGGTGATTAGTGAAAATATAGATTATTGTTTTTTTTAGATTTTTCTTGGTGAAGATATTGGAGTGGTTTGCCATTTCCTTCTCCAGCTCATTTTACAGATAAGGGTTAAATGATTTGCCCATGGTCTCATAGCTAGTACATGTCTAAGGTCAAATTTGATTGAAATCATGAAGATGAGTCTTACTGACTCCGGGTCTATCAATCTATCCACTGTGCCATATACCCGTCCCTAAATATCAATCCTAAGGAACACTTTTATGCTTCTTTTGAAAATAAAATTCTTCAATTCTGATCTCAGTGACCTTGAAAAATTAGATTTCTGAAAATGCATTTAGGACTGAGTCCTTATAGTAGACAGTACTTTAGGGTGACCTTATGTCAACATTAAGGTTACATGTATATCTTGGGATCACTTTTATCTCACTATCAAACAAAGCATTACAAACTTTCCAGTTTAGATTATTATCATTAAATAATACTAATAATAGGCACTATTTATGTAGCACTTGAGGGTTTACCAAGTGTCTTACGTATATTACTTTATTTTCACAGCAACTCTGAAAATTTGGGCTCTTCCCATTTTATAGACAAGGAAACCAAGGCAGATGGAGTTTAAAGCAGATTTTTCCAGTCACCCAGTTTGAACTCATGTCTTCCTAACTCCAAGTCCAGTACTCTTTCTATGTAAAATTTTGTGCCAGATACTGAACAGAAGAGAAAAAAGACTGCCAAAATGATCAGATAGCTATGAATTTATTAAAAGTCGATCTGAGAATAAACATTTTTAAGCTTCTAGACACTATACTAAGTTCTACAAAGAAAGGTAGAAGATAGACACTGCTTTTACATGTCAACATGTAAAAAACTAGATACGTATACAAGGTAAAAAAAACAGGCTGCATATAAGGTAATCAAGTAAGAGAAGCATTAAGGAGGATCAAGAAAGGTTTCCTGGAGAAGGTGAGATTTTTAGCTGGAACTTGAATGAAGCCAATAAAACCAGGAGGAAGAGATGAGGAGAGTGAGTGTTCCAGGAATGGGAAACTGCAGAGGAAAATACTCAGAGTCTGAAGATGAGCATCTTCTGTGATGAATAGCAAGATGGACAGTGTCACTAGATTGCAGAATACGTGGGAGAAGGTGAGGAGTTAGAAGACTGGACAGGAAAGGGGAAACATGGTGCTTTCCCATCATTGTTATTGTCAAAGATGGAGAAGGGGATCATGGTTCTGTGGTGAAAGGGCTGGTCTGGCAATCAGAACTGGATTTCTGTTTTTGCTTTTTTAACCAGCTGAGTGAACTGAAAATTGGTCATTTGTAAAATGGAGTTGAACTATGAAGATATTCTCTATTGCCACTTCCAAACCTAGCTTTCTTTCTCTGTGTGTATGGGTGTTTGGAGGAGGATTCTTATTTAGGGTTATTGGTCTAATCTAGAGAGTAATAATAACTTAGATTTATCATTTAAAAATATTATGAAAATGTTATCTCATTTGAACCTCATGGCAACCTTCATTATACAGTCCTAATAGTCTTATGGGCATTTTTATTCCTATTTTATAGAAGGGGAGACTGAGACTGAGAGAGATTAAGTGATTTATCCATGACTATATGGCTCATCAAAATCAGAGGCAGTATCAAATTGTCTCCAAATCCACGCCTCTTTTCATTTCCTCTCTCATTAGATGATCTTTAAGAAGTACCTTCCAATTGTTTGTGTGTCTGTGTGTGTGCACACATGTGTATTAGAGGCAGTGCATAGCACCCTGAACTTGGAGTCAAGAATACCAGAATTCAAACCCTGCTGTGTGATAATAGGCAAGTACCTTAGCTTCTCTCTGCCTCAGTTTCCTCCTTTGTGAAATTGGGATAATAATAATAATAGTAATGATCTACCTCCTAAGGTTTCTATAAAAATGAGCTATTTGTAAAATGTTTTGTGAATCTGAAAATGTTATATAAATTCTAATTGTTATTATTATGCTTGTTCAGATAAAGGGTGGTCTAAGAGACTTTTGAGGGTCTTTCCAACCCTGAGTTTTAGAAAGACATTTTTACTCTCTCTAATTAGCACCTAAGCATTCATTATATTATAAATAATGTGAGTTGACCCAAAAGACAGTAAACATATAAAAAGTATTTTGACCTGAGGAACCATTTGTATGCTATAGCTAAAGGCAAATTTCTCAAATTGGATTTAGACTCATGTCCCTCCCATCTAGTTTTTCTGCACGTGAAATCTCATCTGATTTCTGAGCAAAACACAAGTTGTTGAGAGCAAACTGATGCTTACATGCATTTTAAAAATTCATAATCAATTTTAAACTGGACCCTTCCCCTTTCATTTTAGTTTTAACCATAACTTTTTCCCCTTGAATCTTTTTAGTTTATGTAAATTTTTTCCCACTTACCTGTAGAGATAGTTTTCAACACTCATCTCTGTAAAATTTTCTCCTGCTTTTGCATCCTTCCCCATGCCCCAAAACAGCAAGCAATCTGATATAAATTATATATACTCACTTATAATCATAACATTTTAATCCTAATTTCCAAAGACTAGAGAACCTATTATCTGTATCAGTGATCAAATGTTCAATATTTTGCTTGGCAGTAACACAGCTCCAGAGTTAACATCTATTCTTTACCGAAACTTTCTAACTTCAACTCTGCAGATTATCATTCTATTACATAGGTCTAGAGAAGGGAAACGAAGGACATAAGCATTAATCAAACCCTTACTATCCTATAGGCATTGTACTAAGCACTTAGTAAATATCTCATTTGATTCTCACAACAACTCTGTAAGGTAGGTAGTATTATTATTATTCCCATTTTTACAATTGAGGAAATGACACAAATAGAGATTTAGTGACTTGGTTGAGGTTTCACAGCAATTAAGCATCTGAGGTTGTATTTGAACTTAGGTCTTCCTAAGTTCAGAGTCCTGGGTCTCTCTGGGATAAGGCAATTTGGTTCTTGGATGAAAAGCACGAAAATCCACTAATGGATATATATTTGAAATCTTTCCAGCTTGGAAAGTAGGACCTGCTGGAACCTGAGCTCTTCTTGCAATGTCTTCAAGAACTGAAAGTACTTTCATGAGAAAAAAGAGTAAAAGAAGAGAAAAAAATTTAAAGTTTACAAAATGATTTACAATTGTTAACTTATTTGATCCTCACAACAATTAGAAAAGTAAGTGTTATTAATGCCCCCATTTTACAAACTGAGAAACTTAAGCAGACAGTTTGAGTTACTTGCCCAGCTAGTAAGGGTCTGAGAAATTCAGATTTTTTTGACTTGAACCAAGTCTAGTGCTCTATCCTGAATCTAGCTTTTTTTAAAAAAAAACAGATATGGAAAAGAAAATTAGACATCATATGAATATGATCTCTTCATATATCATTTCTGAATGAAATAGATGTTTATTTTTATTGTGCCTTTGGAATTGTGCTCTGGTAGGTCTTATCTGTCATACCCAATGATGGATTATTTTTTTTTTTGTCTGAGGATCAGCCTGGTTCATATCATACAGATTTATCATAGAATCATAAATTTGGATCAAAGAGGTCCTCATTTTACAAGTGAGCAAACAGAGACTCAGAGAGGTTAAATCTAGGTCCCATTTTTCTAATTCCAGCACATTCTTCTCACTTATTCCATGTTTCTTCATGATATCATTATTATAAGACTGACAGTTTGTAATAAAATTTTGGGGTACAATAGCTCATGAAATTATCTACAATGGAACAGAAGGTACAACATGCTTAGGAATATTCACACTGATGACATGATGGCTCTTTTGAAGGATGAAGTGTTTTTCATTATGTATAATTTACTATGTTAGGTGAACATAAAAATGAGACATGATGTTTGTCCTTAAGGAATTTACAAACTAAGCAACTATGTGATAAGATGTGCCCAGATAAATATAATGCGCTTGAATTTTAAGTTTAAAAGAAGAGGATATAATTCTTGAAAATCAGAAGACTCATTGGCTTCTAGCTGGGAGCCATTGGGTGGGAATTTATAAAGAAGATGTTTTTTCATGCAGGGCAGTGAATGACAAGTTGAATGTTCAGCTATATATAGATAAAGGTAAAAGCATTCCACTAGTAGGGGACAGCATGAAAATACATATCTGTACAATAAGTGACAGTGGATAGAGCACTGGGCTTAGAGTCAGGAATACCTAAGCTTAAATCTGGTCTTAAATACTTCCTAGTGTGTGACCTTGGGCAAGTCACTTTAACTTGTCTGCCGCATTTTCTTCATCTGTAAAATGAGTTGCAGAAGGTATCCAGTATCTTTGCTAAGGAAACCCCAAATGGGGTCACCAAGCATCAGTAATAACTAAAAATATTACTGAATAACAGCAATTAAATAGTATAGTTTGGCTATAGTGTAGACTGCTAAGGGATATCTAGGCCCACAGATGTGGCTTGCAACTACATTGTATAGTCTTTAATACCAGACTAAGAAGCATGGACTTCATTCACTATGCCAAAGGGAATCATTGGAAGATTTTTAAGTAATGGAAATGATATGACCTAGTTTTTGGAAGGCTTACTCTGGCAACACTGTGTAGAATGGATTGAAAGGACAAGAGACTTGATTCAAAGTAGGGAGGTTGCTAAGGGAAAATTGCAGTAGTATTTCACAATAGAGGTAGTGAAGACCTGAATAACAGCAAAAGCAGTCAAAATGGTAGGGTGGATTAAAATTGTGGCCACAGATTGATTGGGTCGAGAGAGGAGTTAGTCCCAGACTGCAGACCTGGGTGACCAGGAGAATCAGCAAATCAATCAATAAACATATATTAGCTATGTGTGAAGTGCTAGGTAAAAAACAAAAACAAAAACAAGAATGCAAAACCAAAAATAGTGATGCCATTATCAGAAATAGAGAATTTATAGAAAGGAACAGACTTAGGAAAAGGAAATGATAAATTCGTTTTTTATTTACGGCTTTAAAAACAGTTGATTTTCAGTGACTGTCATTCTATGGTGCCTTCTCCTTATGATAGCCAAGATAGTTATTTCTAGGGAATGATTTAACATTTTTATTGAAGAAGTGCTAAATTTAAATAAGCAGCAGTCTTCAAATTATTAGATCTGAAATACTATTCAAAATATATCCATCTCATAATGTTCATGACGTTACCCTTCTTTTAATCAAACATATATGGACTGTGTTTTTAAAAATAAGTAAACATTACTTAGAGTCTTCTTGTTTTACATTTGACTACCAGTTAACAATAAATTAACTTCCTGGAATACATTTTACATTGGAGAATAACAGATTGTAAGGGTTGGAATAGGACCAAGAGGTGATTTAATCCATTGACTAAGATTCATCCCTGTAGCATTACTGACAAGTTGTTATTCACTTTTTTCTGAGTGATCTCCATTGAGGGCAAACCCAATCAATTTTTGAGTATAGTCTGAGTTACTGTAAAATGAGAAAATGGGAGTAAAATGTATTATAAGATCATAGATTTAGACCTTGGAAATTTAGAGCTTAAAGATCATATAATCCTTTTGTACTTCACAGAAGAAAAAATGTAGTACTGGAAAGTGCCTTAAGTGATTTAGCCAAGTTTATACAGTTAATAAATGGCAGAGATGAAATTTAAAGCCATATTTTCTGATTCCAAACCCAGCCTTCTTCCCTCTGCCTATATAATAGTGTTTGGTCTAGGGCTTTTTACGTGAAGTAATACTTCTGTAGTAATTGGAACATTGTAGAGTAATTATATGGGGAAATATTCAATTATTTACAAGCAATGTGCCTCTCTGTTTAAATTTGTACCATCTGATAAGTGCATTTCCATAGCAAAGTTCAATGCCATCTGGGATGTTTGAACATCAAAGATTGCCTAAAAACAGTGGACTTTCTTGGATTTTTCCTTTTACAATGCTATAATAATGTACATTAACATTTTTGTTTTGTTGTTGGTGTTCTGAATCCTTTCCTTTTAAAAAATTAACTTGAGATTTTTATGCATTCCCTAGAGCAAAAATAGCCTTAAAAATCTCATGAAATGCCATACTATTTCATCAAAAGATCCTTTCTTTTTACTTTTGCATATAAATAATTCTTCTGATGATGGCATGATAATGGCATAGGTGTGATGATAACAGATTTCAAGATTGGGTTCGGTGTCTAAATATATAGGAATCTTTCTGAAGCGTATAAATCATGACAGGACATTTTCAGATAACTTTTAAAGGACTGCTTCTCAGTATCCCTTCCTAAATATAAAAATGTATGGTCTTGAGACTAATAAATAATTATCCTCCAGTGTAAGTGATATGTTCTGTCTTAACTTTCTTACTCAAAATATTAACTTCTATCCCTGTTGTTTGGTCCAAAATGATTTTTTGAAACTATTTCACCCCAAGAACTGGACCAAGGTAGAGAGAAGTCAAAAATTCCAGTGGGAAAATCATTTCTTTCTCTCTCTTACATATAAGCAGGGGTATATAGTATGTTCAAGAGTTAAGGCTTGCTGAGCCCTTTTCGAGACTGCTCATCTATCTTTGGTCTTCACCTGTTATCTGATTCTCATCTGTGGCTCCAAGAAACTATAGTATGTGCAGCATCCAAACATTGGTAAAACTGTCTAAGCAGACAGGCTAAACTAGATTAAGGGTAACCAACAGGCCTCAGACCTGTTGTTGAGTTAGAGAAATATCTACCCCAAACATGCAAAGACTTCACCATATGTATTGAGCAGATAAGAATGACCTGTTCCAGTAGCCATGAAGGTGGCTAAAGCAGGAACTGTAGAACAGATTCCAAGATCATCCACTGCATTCTGGGTCATCTCCAATTTTCCTGATTTTTGCCCTGCCACTGGACTTTGATGATTGTGGAAAGAGTAAGGCTGATGACTGCACAACTCTGACCCACTTAAATCCAATTCACAGTCAAGTCATCACCTATAATGTTACTGATCTTTTTGGAAAATGAACATCAGAATTGTATAGGGAGTAATTTGGCTTAGTCAATAGTGTTACTTCAAAAGCATTAGGTATTTAAGGCCAAAAAACCATTCCTCGGTAGATAAGAGATCAAAGAATATGAATGAATAGTTATCAAAAGAACTGTGAACTCTTGAGAAAAGAATGCTCCAAATCACTAATAATTAGAGTAATGCAAAACAAAAACTACTTTAAGGTTTCCCCTTTTAATACAGGAAACTGACCAAGATGATAGAAGATGGTAATTATCAATGTTGGAGAAGGTAATCACCTGAATGCATTGTTAATGCATTGTGAGTTGTGAGTCAATACAACCATTTTGGAAAGCAATTTGGAATTGTACAAATATAGTCACAAAAATGTGCATACCCTTTGACCCAGAGATTGCTGTTAGGTGAATATCCCAAGTAAGTTGATGATAATAAGCCCCAATATATGCCAAAATATTTAGGACAACAATTTTTTTTTGTAGTAGCAAAATGGAAAAAAAGCAAATGTCATCAATTGGGAATGGTTAAACAAATTTGTGCTATAAGAAATGATAAACAGTATTAATGGGGAAAAGCAAGAAAAGAATTAAATAAACTTATGCAAGGTAAAGTAAACAGTCAAGAAAACTATGTGCTTTGTGACTTGAGCAACATAAAAGAAAAGAACCATACAAAGCAACTGAGTCAATGTTGCAGAAGAACAAATAGGACCCCAAAGACATTTCACACCCCACTCATTTGCTCAAATGCGAGGTCCTTGGGGATGAAACATTGCATATATTTTCAGATTTTTTTCTAGTGTATCTATAGATTTTGTTGATTTTTTCTCTTTTTCTTTTCTTGAAAATATTATTTGTTACTTGTTCAGTCATTTCAAATTCTTTGTAACCCTGTTTGGGGTTTTCTTGCTAAAAACACTGGAGTACTTTGCCTTTTCCTTCTCCAGGTCATTTTACAGATGAGGCCAACAGGGTTACATAACTTGATTTGATCACATAACTAGTAAATGTGTTTGAGGCTAGATTTGAACCTAGGAAGATGAATCTTCCTGACTCTAGGTCTGGTGCTCTATCAACTGTACCACCTCTAGATGCTCATTAATTTAGTAAAGAATAAGAGTATTCATTCTTCCATTATTTTGGAAATTCAGTAGTTCCCAGAAAAAGTACTTCATTGATTTCAATTTTCTCTAAGTTCTGCATGAATAAAATTCTTTTAACTAAAGGTAATCCCCATCACTACTATAAATACCAGTCTCATGACCTGTTTCTTAAACAAAGGCAATTAGCCAGTCCTGGAGAGGTATACTCTTAGAATGCTATTTATTTCTTTTTCTTTTTTGTTTATTTATTTTATATTATTACAATAATCTTGTCTTTAGAGTAATCATAAACCCCCCTCCAGAAAATATGAGAAACCTCAAGAATAGTGAAAGACAAAAAAAGTGTACTACAGTCTGTGTTCCAATTCCAATGGCTCTATCTCTTGGATGACTTGCCTTCCCCATCCTAGCCACCAGAGAAGTTGCTTCAATATTTTTCCCATAGTTACTATTTCTAGCTGTATTTCCCTCCACTCTATTCCTCCCCACTTTCATCTATTTCATTCTCTCTCTCCTTTCATCCTGTCCCTGTTCAGAAGTGCATTGTATCTGAGAACCCTCTCCCACAATTCCCTCTTTTTTATCACCTACTTCCCCCTTCCCTCCCCTGTTCCCCCTTATCCCATACCTTTCCTCTCATTTTTCTCTAGGATAAGATAGATTTCTATACCCTATTAATTATGTATGTATGTTATTTCCACTCTGAGCCATTTTTGATGAGAATGGAGGCTCACTCCCCTTCACTTTCCCCCCTTCCACTCCATTGTAAAAGCTTTTTTCTTGACTCTTGTGAAATATCTTAACCCTTTCTTCCTCTCATTTTCTTCCTCCCAGCACTTTCCTTTATCACCCATTGACTCCATCTTTTTTTCTATATTATACCATTTTGTTCAGCTCATTCCTGTGCCTTGTCTATATATTCTCCTTCTAACTACTCTTATAAATGAGAAGGTTCATATGAGTTATCAGTATCTTCTTCCCATTCAAAAATACAAACAGTTCCTCTGAAAAAAAGATGTTCAGTTTTACTGGGTAGTTGATTCTTAGTTGTAAACCAGGATCTTTTGCCTTCTGAAATAATATTTTCCAAACTCTGTACCCTTAATGTAGATACTGCCAGATCCTGTGTAATCCTGACTATAGAGCCACAGTAGTTGAGTTGCTTGTTACTAGCAGCTTTTAGTATTTTCTCTTTGACTTGGGAGTTTTGGAATTTGGCTATAGTATTCCTGGAAGTCTTTCTTTTGGGATCTCTTTCAGAAGATGATTGGTGAATTCCCTCAATTTATATTTTATCCTCTGCTTCTAGGATCTCAGGGCAATTTTGCTGGATTATTTCTTGAAAAATGAAGTCTAGCCTCTTTTCCTGGTCATGACTTTCAGCTAGACCAATAATTTTTAAATTATGTCTTCTGGATCTGTTTTCAAGGGCAGTTATTTTTCCAAAAATGAGATATTTCATGTTTTCTTCTAATTTTTGTTTTTTTTCCTGAATTCTCACAAAGTTATCGGCTTCCTTTAGTTCCATTCTGCATTTGAAGGAGTTATTTTCTTCAGAGACCTTTTTTATCTCCTTTTCCAGCTGGCCAGTTCTGCTTTTTAAGGTATTCTTTTCCTCATTTTCCTTTTATGTTGCTTTTTGCATTTGGCCTAAAATGGTTTTTAATATGTTATTTTCTTCAGTATTTTTTGTATTTCTTTCACCAAGTTGCTGACTTAGTTTTCATGATTTATCTTGCATCACTCTCATCTCTCCTCCCAATTTTTCTTCTACCTCCCTTAATTGCTTTTCAAAGTCTTTTTTTGAGCTCTTCCATAGCCTGAGCCTATTTTCTATTTCTCTTAGAGGTTTTGGATAAAGAAGCTTTGATTTTGTCATCATCTGAGTATGTATTTTGATCTTCCATGGGACCAAAGTAAATTTCTATGGTCAGATTCTTCTTTTTTCTATTGTTTGCTCATTTCCTCAGTCTATGACTGATTTACCCCATTTCCAAGGCTTTGGGGGTTTGGGGACAACCCACAGGGACCTTAATTCCTCCAAGGTCTTATGAGAGGCTCTGACTGCTCTCTTGCCTGTGTTCAGGCTTTCCCCTCTGCCCTGGAGCTATGAGAATGGTCCCTGCTTGGTGATGGTGGTGTGGGAACTCAGACTGCAATCTGGATCTAAGTGTGGGCAAACAGTTGAGTCCTGCTCCAGGGAGAGCAGAGACTTCTGCAATCTCCCCTGACCCCCTTACAATCTATGGGCTGAGAGCTCTGGACATGCTGGGTGACTCTGCCAAATCCTGATGCAAGTTCTCACCACAGGGCTGCTCTGAGGCTGGAGCTCCACTCTGTACTCTCTGGTGTGGCAGAGTTCTCTCACCACCCCTTCCAGCTGTCCCCAATGATCCCTGGGCCAAGAGGTCTGGAAACCACCCCCCTGCCATGGATCCAGGCACCCAGTTGGCTTTGCTGCAGTGCATCTGTGGCTGTGACTCTTTCCAACCCCTGGTTCTGGTGGAATAGACCTTTCCTGCAAAACTGCTAAGCTGTCTTGGACTGGGAAATTGTATCACTCAATCTTTTTATGGATACTGCCCCTCTAAATTTTGGCTAGAGTCATAATTTGATGGCTTTTGGAGTTTTTTGGGGAATGAGTTTACAGGAATTCCTGCCTTCATGCCACTATCTTGGCTCTGCCCTAGGATGTTATTTATGATATATGGCAAATCCTGACTCAGAGAGAAGGTGAAGAAATGAGAGATTTTCTCTTCTTCACCGGGTAAGGAAAGGGATTTAGTCTGAATGCTTCCTTTTCTTTCTTGTGTTAACATGAAGCAAAAGGATAATTTAGTTACTGGTATACTGGTCTTAGGGCCTCAAGACCTGGGTTGGAATTTTGGTTCTAGGATTTATTAGTTGTGAGTCTTTGAATAAGTTATTTAAATTCAGAGTTTTATTTTTATGTGTAAAATGGGGATTATAGACTTATTAGAACATAAACTACAGTTAAACAGTTGGAAGTGATCTTAGAGAATAAACCTCTCTTTTAGAGTTGACCTAGTGGGTTAGCAGGATGAAGTTTAGCATTTTGGGTCCAGATCTAGACTTATGGTCCTTTATCAATATATATATATATGTACCATTTATAACTTTTATACCAACATTCAAGCACTCTGCAACACACTGCAGGTGAATCAATCAGAAATTTTAACTTCTTTAAGGGGAAAATAGAAAAATAACTTAATAGACCAAGTACAGGAAAGACCCAAGGTCAAATTCAGCCTTACTAGCTGTGTGACTGCCTCTAAGTAACTTAATTTCCCTTAGCCTCAGTTGTCTCTTATGTCAAATAGGGATAATAATAAACCAGGGTGTTTTTGAAGATCAAATTAGATAGTACTTTTAAATGTTTTGAAAATCATAAAGTTATTATTATTATTATTATTATTATTAATCTGCTCTCCTTGGACAGTAAATCAGGAGAAGGAAGAGGATACTGCCCTTTGCTCTCTGATATCTATTGTCACAAGTGGAAAGTGAGAAACCATTTGAGTCTTTCTAAAAGCAGAGGCAGTTGATGCCTGGGTCTCAACCTCAAAACTTGTCTTGCCAGTCCCTGTTCCCACTATCAATTCCATCTTCTCCCTAGGAAAACTAACACTGCAGTCATCTTCTGATCTCAGCCTTTAGGTACTCAGTTCAGAAGCTCCTCAAATGCTCCCAAAGAAGAAGACTCAGAGTCTCTTTACAGTCTTAGTCCTGGGACTACATCTCTAAGAAACTCTCAGTCATTTCTGGAAACTCCTACTTAGTCATGTGGCCAGTTCATTATGGCAGCTGGGTGGCACAGTGGCTAGAAGACCTGGCCAGGTATCAGGAAGATTCATCTTCCTGAGTTCAAATCTGGCCTCAGGACTAGCTGTTCAACCCTGTTTGCCTCAGTTTCCTCATCTCTAAAATAAGCTGAAGAAGGAAATAGCAAACTACTCCATCATTTTTGCCAAGAAAATTTCAAATAGGGTCATGAAGAGTGACACAACTGAACAACAAATATGCTCATAAAGGTCCATCTCAAAAACTGGTTGCATTATAGAAATGAAAATATTCTCAGTAATTCTGCTGAGCAGTGAGACATCTGTTTTTACAGACCTTCCAATTCTGATGAACTCTCCATGAGTTTATTTAAAAATACTTCTGGTTCTTTCCCACTGTTTTGACATGAATTCTTAAATAGCTCTTTAAAAAAAACCTAAAAATTTTATTTTGGGAGTAAAGGTTTCTTTTCCCATAACCCTCCCTCCAAATTTTACCTTAAGCTTTATCCCATCCCGTACTCTAAAATTGGGTCCATGTTAAAGGTTAACCCTTAATCTGTTGCTCCCTTTATAGAGTTGTTCTAGAAATAAAATTGTCATTAACTGAAGAAATCAAAACAGTAAGATTTCCTCTATTGTTAGTTATCAAGGTCACCTATGATCGAATTGATTTGGTTTTGTTGTTTGCTTTTCTGAAATAAGAAAAAAGGTCCTTATTTAATACATAGTATATGACAGCAAGCTCAATTACATGACTGAAATGAACTGGGAGATGGAAACAGTTTGACCAGCAACTGCTCCTTCTTGCTTAGATCTGGCCTTGTTCCTTCTTTACGTTTTTATAGTCCAGATATAGTAGCCATGATTTGCTGAGACGTTGGGGTAGTTTGATTACTATAAGCCCATTAAGCCTCATAAGTGCACACACAAGTGAAGACATGATTCTTAAATGGAACTTTTTCTTCTTGTGGCACTGGGAGCCAGGAATTAAATTCGGAAAATTCAATGCTGCTGGCTAAGTTAATCTGTTAATAGGGTAGATACACCATGAATAATCTCACTAGAAGATACAAATCAGCTTCTGATTCAAAAATTAGTAGGTTTTTTAGGATGATTAATAACTTTAGCCTTTAGTAGTAGCAGCTCATGATTATTATTAATAGTAACTGATTCAGCCTTGGTACTTGGTACCTTCTTTTTTCTGCATCTCTTATTGGAGAAGATAAGGGTGAATCAAAAAACTCCTCCCATCTCAGCCATCTCTTCATTTGCCACCAGATACTTTGCTTGGTTTCATCCCCACCATCATCACTGGGTACCTGTGGAGGCCCCTCTCAGCTTGCTTTTATGTATTGTCTTCTACCATTAGACTGTAAGTGCTCTGAGTCCAGGGACTATATTTCTTTTTCTTATTTTTATGTTCATCACTCAACACAGTGGTTCTTAATGTATACATTTTTCTCTTTGATTTTACACTGATCCCTTCATTATATTTAGGGAGCATAGTATTCTACTAGATAATCAATTTCACAACCCCAGAGTCATCCTTAACCTTCACCGTCCCTCATCCCTGTATCCAACCAATTCCCAAGTCTTATTTCTGTCTCCACCACCATCTCTTATATCTGTCCTCCTTTCCACTGACATGACCCCCACCCTAATTCAGACCCACATCTCATTTTTGCCTGTACTATAGCAATGGCTTCCTCATTAATAGCCTCATCTACTCTCTCTCTTTTCAACCCAGTTTTCTGATTGTAACTCATGCTATTCCATCTCATGAATTCCATCTATGCTCCAGCCTAATTAGCCTATTTGTTATTCACTGACCATGATATCATCTCCATGAGTTTGCTCAGTCAGTCTCCCATGTCTGGAATACTTTCCTTCTTTATCCCATCTTAGAATTCCTGCCATTCCTCAAGGCTAAGCTCAAGGTCTATTGCCTTACAAGAAACCTTTCCTAAGTAGGAAAGTTGTTGCATCTGCTCATGAAATTATTTTATATTGATTGTAAATAGATAAGTGTTGTGTTTCTGTATATGTGTGTATATGTCCTTTCTTCCCAGTAGAATGTAAGCTTCCTGAGGGTAGAAAGTTTTTTGTTTTTGTCTTCATAAATTGTGCTTGGGAATAGTAGGAACATAATAAATGCTGGTGGAATGAAATTGTTCAAAAATGATATTACACACAGAGAAAATAGTTAACAAAAAAGATGGTTGAGTCTAGAACTCTGGGGATGCCTACATTTGAAAGGTAGGAAAGGAAGCAGAGTCAGGTAAGGAATTCTGGAAGTAAGAAGAGTATAAATCTTTGAGCCCAAGGGAGGAAAGAAAGCAATGAAGGTTGAGGGGGATAGTTGACAGTGAAGAAAACAGCAGATTCAATTCCTTCCTTCCTTCCTTCCTTCCTTCCTTCCTTCCTTCCTTCCTTCCTTCCTTCCTTCCTTCCTTCCTCCCTCCCATTGGGATTAAGTGACTTGCCCAGAGTGATATAACTACTAACAGTCTGAGGTCAAATTTGAATTCAGATCCTCCTGACTCCAGGGACTATGTACTAATAAGCTCCCTGACAGGTGATTTCAACAAGTGTTTATTTTGTGTAAGATACCATGATAGATATCTTAACACATGCTAAGACAAAAACCAAAGGAGTCATTGGTCTCAAGGACCTTTACTTCTTGTTCTGTTAAATTTTCCAGATAAGAATATATTCCTCTCTTGAACAGCAGAAATGGAGCTTTGTATTATAATTCTTTCTGTGAACTGCCTTGAATGATGGTCAATTCTTGACTGTCAAAGCTGTGGTTCTCCAAGTGGTTGATTGTCCAGGTATAGTTTGCTTCTTCTCCCTCTTGCTTCTGGGAGTTTTAAAAGGTCAAATTGATCAAATCAATTTGACTTCAATGAGTTTTGCAAAATGATTTGAGGGGCAATGATGTTGAATTAATGACTTCTGGTCAGGCCAGACTTAGGCAAATTGAGGTCCCCTCAATTTCTATTACTTCATCGCTCCTTATTTTTTGATGTTGCCCCCCCCCAATTAGCCAATCTCTCCTGCCAGGCCTCTCCACAGAGTTGTACATGCTTTTGGTCTAAACCAGACCTACACGCATATCAGAAAAAAAAATGGGGTATCAATTTCATGTTAAAGTGTTAATGACTGATACAAGTATCTGTGTTATCTCTTCCATTTTTTCAGAGAATGGTGATTTAACTTGAAAGTGAATATCCCAGTGGATTTTCAGGCATTGGCAGTGGACTTACTGGAGAGAATATACTTAGTGGGGGTGTCCAACAAGTCTTAGAAACACAGGATTGTGGATTTATAATAGAAGGGATTTTAAAAGTCATGTATTCCAGGGGCAACTAGATGGTACAGTGAATAGAGCACTGGTCCAAGAGTCAGGAGGACCTGAGTTCAAATTCGGGCTCAGACATAATTACCTAGCTGTGTGACCTTGGGCAAGTCACTTAACCCCATTGCCATGAAAAAACCTAAAAAAAAGTTATATATTCCAACACTGATAAGACTTTGATACTAAGTGAAGTAAGATGACTTTCCCAGATCACTCAGCTATCAGGTGGCAGGACTAAAATTTAACTAAAAGCTTTCTGACTCAAAGTACATTTGTTTTTCTTTTGCAAAATATGCCATGTCTACTCATAGGCTGATCCTAGGATTCAGAGAATTTCTAGCATTTTCACTTTCCTATCCTTTTCATTTAACATAATTGTATAAATAATCATGTTACATATATAATCTATGTTAAGTTGTTCGCCTTCTCGATGAGGGGGAGAGGGGAGGGGGGAAAAAGAATTTAGAATTCAAAATTTGAAAAAAGAATGTAAAAATTGTTTTTACATGTAATTGATAAAAATACTAAATTTAAAAAAGAAAAATAACTAATGATATTGTGCATTTTTCATTTGGTCATCTCCAAGTCTGAGATGCTGCACAATGGCTAGGCTGTTGGACTTGCAGTTAAGAAACAGGCAAAGACTAGCTGTGTGACACCAGGGAAGTCCCTTATCATCTGTAGACCTCAGTTTTCTCATCTGTGAAAGGAAAGGATTGTATTCAGAGTTCCAAAGTCCCTTTTAGCTTTAAATCTATATCCTATGAATAGTTGGATTTTAAGGCTAAAAGGGACCTTAGGGATGATCTATCTAGTGCAACCCCCCCCCCATTTCACAAATGGTAAATATTGGTCCAGGACAAATGATTTATTCAAGGACACAGATTTAGTTAGCAGCTAATCTAATCCTAACTCCAAGGTCTCTTGGCCACCTTCCCAATGTGCTCATTACATCATATTGCCTAGATCTTTTCTTTCAGTCACATTCCATACTGTATTCTCCACACATCCGTACCTCCCTAAATCCTTCAGTATCTGTTTTCTTCGGAGCCTTATTAGACATGGTCTCAAGTTGGCTAGTGACAGGTCCTGACATGGACAGAATGCCTGTGGATTCCAGTTGATGCTGTTTGGAACAGGAGGGAGGTTTGAATGTCTGAACCTGTGGGTTCATCTAGGGATGCTTCTTCTTGTCAAGATGGGAATGGTTTCTGCCTGATGTGTTTTATTCTAAACTAGTAGTCCTGTGGGGCCTCAGTCCAACTGTCAGCACCACCCTTATCCTGGCCAAGCCCAAGCACTGCCTTGGCCTAGGGCCATATATTACCAAAACCTTTCTAGTCTTATTTATGAGTAGGCAGCATGATTAGAATGCTCCAGGTACATTCTTTAGCCTAGGTACATTCTCCTCATCTAAACTGATACTTGTGTAGGTAATAATGCACCCTTTCAATTGTGAAAGTGACTTCTAGTGACACAAGAGTCAGAAATTTATGTCTGTTTCTATGAGCTTTCTGCTTTGTTGATACTTTACATGATGGCTCTTTTTTTTTCTTTCCTCACTTTTGGCCTTGGGTGAGGAGAGATGTATGTAGGTGAGTGATTGTGGAGAGTGTTGGTATCAACAAGGTAGTATAGGTATTAATTATTATCCACCAAGATACTTCTTGATTGACTGAGAGGGGATTAGAGAATAAGTGAATGATTTTCATTCAGTCCAACTAAATGAATGATTGTCAAAAATTTATTTAATGGTACTTTGATTGTGGGAAATAAAGATTAATTCTCTCCTTCCCCCAAATCTCTATAAGAATACCACTAAGCTAATTTTTCTAATGTCATGACAGGGGTAGATGATCTTCCTAGCTTTTATTTTATATCCTTCTAAAGTTCTTACCTCTTGTATTATTTGTGAATCTCTCTATTCTCTTTTTATAAGAATTATATTTATTTTTGTACAAATTTTTTTATACATTACTAAAATATTCTTGTATAAAAGTAAACCCCCTCCCCCCAAAATATAGACCCTCATGAGCAATAAAGGAAAGTAAAGAGAAAAAAATGAAAATAAAAAAAATGATAATAGGGGGCAGCTAGGTGGTACAGTGGACAGAGCACCGGTCCTGGAGTCAGGAGCACCTGAGTTCAAATCCAGCCCCAGACACTCAAACAATTACCAAGCCATGTGACCCTGGGCAAGTCACCCCAACCCCATTGTCCTGCAAAAACTAAAATAAAATGAAATAATAATAATAATAATAATAATAATAATAATAATAATAATAATAAATGTGCTTCAGTCTGTGTTCCAACACAGCTCTGTTGTGGGTGGATCACATTCTTTATGATAAGACCATCACAAAAGGTACTTCCATATTTTTCCACTATTGCCATTGCTGATTGCAACTCCCTCCATTTGTACTTCCCCACTACCATACACTGTATTTTCTCTCTCCTTTCACTCTGTCCTTCTTCTTAAATGTGCTGTAGGGTAGCTGAGTGGTGCAGCAGACTGATCACCAGCCCTGGGGCTAAGAGGTCTCAAGCCCACATGCCACCCCTAAGGCCCAACAACCACCTGGCCCTGTGGTCCCGGACAGGCCATCTAATCCCAGCCCCTTGCAAGAAGTATAAAAGAAAATATGTTATATCTGACCACTGTCCCCCACAATCCACCCTCTCCTCCATCACTCACATCCCCCCTTCCCCCTGTCCCCCTTCTCTCCTTCTTACTCTAGATGTCTATACCCCATTGAGTATATATGCTGTTTCCTCTCTGTGAACCTCTGATGAGAGAAAAGGTTCTCTCATTCCCCCTCAGCTTCCCCCACTTTCATATCATTGCAATAGCTCATTGTAATAAAAAAAATCTTATTATATGAAATATCTTAGCCTATTTCACCTCTCTTTTCTCTTCCTCCTATTACATTTCCCTTTCAGCCATTGACTCCATTTTTAAAATATATTATATCTTCAAATTCAGCTCTCTGGTGTGCTTCATCTATAAAAGCTCCTTCTACCTTCTCTATTAAATGAGAAGTTTCTTATGACTATTATCAGTATCATTTTTCTATGCAGTAATACATGCAGTTCATCATCATTAAGTCCTGCACATTTTCCCCTTCTTCTCCACTCTCTATGCTTCACCTGAGTCCTGTATTTGAAGATAAAACTTTCTGTTCAGCTCTGGCCATTTCAACAGGAACATTTGAAATTCTCCTGGTTCATTGAAAGTCCATCTTTTTTTTCCCTGGAAGAGGATGTTGAGTTTTGCTGAGTAGTTGATTCTCAGTTGCATTCTGAGCTCTTTTGCATTCCAGAATATTATATTTCAAGCCCTACAAGCCCTTAATTTAGTTGCTGCTAAGTCCTGTGTGATCCTGACTGCAGCTCCATGATATTTGAATTGTAACCTTCTAGCTGCTTGTAATATTTTCTCTTTGACTTGGGAATTATAGAACTTGGCTATAATATTCCTGGGTTTTTTTTTTGGATCTCTTTCTGGGGGAGATTGGTGAATTCTCTCAATTTCTATTTTGCCCTCTGCTTCTAAGTTATCTGGGCAATTTTCCTGTATGAATTCTTTTAAAATGATGTCAAGGATCTTTTCCTGACCATGATTTTCAGGTATCCCAATAATTTTTAAATTATCTTCCTGAATCTATTTTCCAGATCAGTTATTTTTTCAATGAGATGTTACACATCTTCTTCTAATTTTTGATACTTTTTGGTTTTGAAGTATTATGTCTTGACTTCTCATAAAGTCAGCAGCTTCCTTTACCTCCATTCTATATCTGAAGGATTTGTTTTCCTCAAAGAGCTTTCTTATCTCTTTTTCCATCTGGCCAATTCTGCTTTCTAAAGCATTCTTCTCCTCAATAACTTTTTGAACTGTTTTATCCATTTGACCTATGCTGGTTTTTAACATGTTATTTTCTTCAGCATTTTTTTGAATCTCCTTGACTAAGCTGCTGGCTTCTTTTTTACATTTTTCCTGCATCTCATTTATTTTCCCAATTTTTTCTTCTATCTCCCTTACTTTATTTTCAAAATCTTTTTGAGCTCTGTCATAGCCTGAGTTCAATTTCCATTTTTCTTATAGTCTTTAGTTCCAGAAACTTGTACTTCCTCATCTTCAGATTGAGTATTTTGATCCTTCTTGGGATCATAGACAATGTATTTATCAATGATGTTCTTCTTTTTTCTCTGTTTACTCATTTCCCCAGCCTGTGCCTGGTCTTGGGATGCTTCCTGTGCTTTTGAGTATTATTGGGACATTCCCCCACAAGGATCTCAGTGAGGCTCTGTCTTCCCTCCTGGTCTATGAATGACCACAAGTGCACCCCTCTGCCATGGGGCTGAGGTGGGGGGGGCCCTGCTGTTCTATGGGGGTCCTAGACTGCAATCAGGATCTGAATGTGGTCAGAGCCCCAGAGTCCTGTCCAGGTACAGAGGACAAATCTTGGAAGTCTCTCTCCATTCCCCTACCTTTGGTAGGCTGAGCACTCAAAGCCTTAGTTGCCTGGGGGCTCCTGCTTACTGGCTCCACGCCTGCTTCCATTTCTTGGATCTGGGCTGCTTCGGCCACTGCTGCTCACTGAATGCCCCGAGGGCTGGGTTTCATGTGCTTTCTCTGGCAGAGCCCCCCTACTGATCTTCCAAGTTGTGCCTGGTGCTCCCCGGGGTATAGGTCAGGAAACTGCCCTGGCTGCCATGAGCCGTGGCTCCCAGTGCCCTGGGGCTGCCTCTGGGAGGCTGAAGTTCCTTCGCTCTGGCAGTCCACCCCTCTAACCCCATGGACTGGAACCTTTCCACTATTTTCCAGGTTAAGTTGGGCTGGAGAATTACTTCACTGGATCTTTCTGTGGGTTCTGTCTCTCAAAAATTTAGTTAGAGACATTATTTTATGATTTTTGAAATATCATAGAGAGAGGGAGCACCTAAGAGAGGCTCTTCTCCTGATGCCATCTTCGTTCCACCCCCCCCCATTCTCTTTTTCTATGTAAAGAAATTCTAGAAAACTTCTTCTTGATTTGGAATGTGGATACAGGAAGATGGAAATATTAGGAAAAAAAAACTATCATATAAATAGGAATTATTAGGTATTAGAAACAGGTACCAGCATTCGATATTAAGGGCAAAAGAAATTGGATAGGGAATAAACATTCAAGGACAGAATGTCAGATGAAGTCAAGGAACAAAAGAAGAGATCAGGGACCAGAGAAAGAAAGCAAAGGGCACAGTGCCATGAGGTGGGAGTTATTAATCAACAAAGTCTTAGGAAGCAATGAAAGGAGGAATCCTTGGAGTTAAAGGCAAAAGTTCTCTAGGTCAGTTCTGAGTTAAGGAACTGGTGGTCTTAGAAGCTGAAACAGTCTTCATCTCCTCTTCCTGGCTTCAAGTAATAGATAGAATCTCACCTTCTTCAGAAAACCTTTTCCAATGTCTCTAAATTCTAGTATTTTTCTTCTTTGATTACTTACAATTTATCCTCTATGTAGCTTGTTTGTACATAAGTGTTTGTTTGCTTGTTGTCTCCCTCATTAGACTGAGAACTCCTGTAGGGCAGCCTTTTTTTTGTTTCCTCAGTGCTTTACATAATGCTTGGCACAGGGTATGTACTTTTCTTTTTTGCAAGGCAAACAGGGTTAAGTGGCTTGCCCAAGGCCACACAGCTAGGTAATTATTAAGTGTCTGAGACTGGATTTGAACCCAGGTACTCCTGACTCCAGGGCCAGTGCTTTATCCACTGTGCCACCTAGCCACTCCATTTATACTTTTTTTTACAAGGCAATGGGGTTAAGTGGGGTTAAGCTTACCCAAGGCCACACAGCCAGGTAATTATTAAGTGTCTGAGGCTGGATTTGAACTCAGGTACTTCCTGACTCCAGAGCCGGTGCTCTATCCACTGTATCACCTAGCCACCCCCCACAGGGTATAAACTTGATAAAAATCTAATAACTGACTGTAGTGAAGCCAAATGCCCAAGGATGCATTTTTCAGTTCCTATTAATGTCTATTAAATTTTCACATCTTAGGACACCATGACTGCATTATTTCATTTCATTAGTGTGACTGAACTGGTTTTCCAGTTATTTCCATTTCTGTGGAGGTGGTGGGGCACTCCAGAACACACAGGAACTTGATACTTAATAACAGTTTACTTTTTTTAATAGCACTTTACAGCCATATCATCTTTGATCCTTACAACCTATAAGGTAGTAATGCTTATTAAAATCCCTACTTTATCTGCAAATGAAACAAAATACTGAGATTTAGAGAGGCTAGGAGATAGTTAACAGAAAACAAGAACTCAAACTCAGATCTACTGACTTTATAATCAGTGCTTGTTTCATTACGCTACCCACTTACTATTGAATCTTTGAAAAGGAGAACTAGTAATATGCCTTATAATCTTGAGAACTCCTTAGATCAACAGCGAAGAGTTAGAAAAAGACTATCAATAATGTATATTTGAAATTGTTCTTGAAAGAGCTTTACTTCACTTTTTTTTCCTAAAAAGGGTTGAATCATTTCTAATTAAAATACAGAAAGATGTAAACTTTAAGACAGAAGAATGAATTCTGTAAAGGATTAGATTGACATTAGAGGGACAGTGGTGCTAAGTAGACCAATAGGAGATCCTGGGGATTGGGAGGGTAACCTGTGATTTCTTTGGTTCAAGGAAATCCTACATGAAGTAACTCCCTCTGCCAGGGAGTTAGCATATTCTCTGCAATATAAGAGTCTTAGAATATTGCCTAGAATACAGAGAGGTTTACATTTTTCCAAGGTCACATAGTCAACAGGCATCAGTCAGGAGTTGAACCTATATCTACCTTACTACAACAATAGTTTTCTATGTACTGAACCACTCTTCCTAAGCATATCTTAAAATTCTTGGTTTATATGAAAAGAATATTTAGGTACTTTCATGGAGACCCTTTTTCTGTCCAGTGTTAGTTTTCTAAAATAAGGATCATTTTTATTTGAAATGTACCTTCTTTACTTAATACATCAGAAAAAACAGTACTAAGAAATTACTATTGCTATGAATAGCATTCTAGTTTAGGTGATCCTTTTGTCTCAGAGTTAAATATACTGATTTTTGTTGACATAAATTATATCCTAAAAATAGCAATTCATTTAACTCAACAAACATAAGAATTGTCCATTATATGCATAAAGGCTTTGCATAAAGGCAAAAATCCCCACTGTTTTCAGGGAAAAAAAGTATCATCAGCACCATGGCCAGGGGTAATGATAAAATTGGGAACAGTAAGCTAGGTCAGCTCTAATAGCAAAGGGAAATATTTAGAGGGGCTTGTTGACAGACTTGTCTTAACATCATTATAAAGTTAATAGGGAATTATGAAGCTGGGCAGGGGTAGGAGGATGGTCAGGAAGTAAAGAAAAAGGAAAAAGGAAAAAGACAATGAATTGCTGATTTCTGGTCAGTATTGTGGAACATGATGCTAGGTCAGTTGCTAATGGAGAACATTGACTGAACTCTTTAGGGTTTAGCAAGGGCATGACTACATAACAGAGAAAACTGGTTGACTTCTCTAATGTAGCTGTTTCTCTGTGTATTTTTTTCTGATAAGAGCCTTAGGAAGATGGCCAGGGCAGCTGTTGCTGGGTCTGATTCCCTTCTCTCTGGGCATCTTCTGTGCTATAACTATATTTGGCACTTCCAGTTACTAAGGATTAGCCTCATGGTTCAAATGAATCGTGATGATAAGGCCTTCTTAATACACCCTAGTCAGATTGCCTTCCTGATATGGCAACTGTTTAAGACTCTGACCTTGAAGCTTGTTCAAAAACCTGAAAAAACAAATATTGAGAATAAAACAAAAGAATCATCTTCAATTTGTATCAATCTCTGATTATATACTCAAGATATTATGTACAGTTATGATCTCTGCATCTAAAGAAACTTTGTCTCAAAGTTTATCTCACTTTATCTCAAAAATTTAGAGAGAACGGTATTAAAAGGAGCTTTAGATGGGGCATCTTCTCAATGAAGGTTGATTGTAATAGTCTTAGAAAGTTAAAAACTAAAAGGTACAATCTATTAAATTACAAAAGTTATAGATTTGTTTATCCTAAATAATATATCAAGTGTGTTCTGCTTCATCAAATCTCAGAATACTAAGAACCAATATTGTTCATTCCTTGTTTTAAGGTATGTTTCATAATGATGCTTCATTGCATGAGCTGCCAAAAGTTTATTTAACATTTTAAATGTTCAAAGTGAATAAAAAAGTAGTGAGCAAATAAATTCTAAACAGTTTCATGGTGTAAATATAGTCTAGAGGACAAAAATATAAATGTTGTAGACGGACTTAATATTTACATTGATAACATTCATAAAAGATCATAGAGGGACTAAAGAGAATTTTATCTTCACTTTATTACTATGCCATTGAACTGGTATATTTTATGCTTTGCACATAATGGACAATTCATATATTTGTTGAGCTAGATAGAATATATAGTTAAGTTTTCTTAAGTTTAGGAAACAAATTTGATTTTAGTGTCAATTTTTTAATTATCTTATTATATGTTCTCAGAATCTGATTAATATAAGACAATTATCAAAACATGGGTGGGAGAGGGATCATGTACAAGGAAGGAGGGATTACTTAGGAAGCATCTGAGTATCTAGAAAAAGCCTCCTGAGACAGTGTAGTGATAGTATATTATCAGAAGTAATAGTTAATGCAAAATTTAATCAGGACATTGAATCTCATCTTTATGAGTTTCAGGAAGTTCTAAATGATTACCATATCTGAATGACAAAAATAAAATATGATTATTCAGTACATTAGAATCTATTCTTAAGTACCTTTGGAATAAAAAATAAAATCATCAACAACCAATCACCCTAGCACTACACTTTTAATTTCCCCTCCCAATGGAAAATTAAAATACCCATTAGTTCAAAAATGATACTTGGCTGAATCTTCTGCCTTTTTCCCAATATATTTATATTTAACAATTGCATTGAAAACCTCAGATTGATAATTTACCCTACAGAGAAATGAAATTTCTGTTCTTTTAGGGGATCAAACGAGGAGGTTGAATTTTGAATGAGATTGTAGGTTAGGGAGTTGTAGTTCTTAGTCTTTCATAATCACATGAGATAGGTTTCAGCCATCTTGTTCTCCTTTTTGCCATTATGACAATGAGTTAGCTGCTTTTTCAAAACTTCTTTCATAGGTCTGTGATTTTTAAAAGGGCCAGTCATTGACTGGTTAGCATATATGTAAAGAAGGGTTTCCAGAGCAGTGAGAAAGTTTAGAAACCTTGAGGGAATATCTAGAAATTCTATGAGTAATGATTGAAAATTTTAGTTTATAGTTTGGAGAAAACACACAAAGAAGAGAGAAAAAAGAATAATTTTTCGTGTATTTGAAAATCAGTCTTTTGAAGGAGAGATTTGACTTATTAGATATGACTTAGGGCAAAGCTAAGGAAATGCTGCAGGAGAGGTAGATGATTTGACTCATAAAAGGAAGAATTTTCTGATATCTGGAACTGTGCTACAATAGAATGGGTCTCCTCTCAAAGTAGTGAACTTGAGAAGGATTCAGGGGTGAGATAAATTACTACCTTCAAGGAAGTTAAAGGAGGGATTTCTGTTAGGAGTAGAAGGGATGTGTTGGAATCACAGTTGGATGTGCTGGCTCCTGAAAGCTGTGAAATTTCCAGAGTGAACTTCTAAACTTCAGAAGTTTAAACTTCAGAGTCAAATGTTTAAATTAGGGCTTGATTTATTACTTTCTTGTTAACTAACTAGACTTAAGTGATGGAGAAAATGTTAATACCACTGATTATACTTAATAGCATTTCATATATATATGTACAAAAATATTTATGTGTATATATATGTATATATATATATATATATATATAAAATATGTACACATAGAGAGAAAAAACACCATTTGTTAGCATTTATAAGCACAGACCTAACTCTATAACTTTGTTGATCTCTTGTAAATATCATTCCTGAATCTATGATTCTATGATTTTTTTGCCTTTTTTTCACATTGGGAAAGGGGTGGGCTTGGTGCTTCTGGGAATTGGTTTGGATGAAAGAAGCCCTATGTGGGTTTTTCTTAGACTCTTTCCCTCATTAGACCTAACCCAAACAAGCTTTCTTTACAATGATGAGGATGATGGAGGAGATCAAGTTTTTCCATATAGGATAAACATAAATCAGAGGGAAGAAATGCCCTGATGAGCTGTTGGCAAATACACTTTTTTTTGGATCAGGATGAAAGGAATAATCCCTGGAGCCATCTGAGCTTCATTTTGACCATCAACTGTGAATATTTTTCATGAGATTCATTGTTATTGCTGAATAATTTTCTTAAGTAAAATTTCCAAAATAGGGTTTAATTTCACAATTTTCCCATGATTTTTCCCTCTTGCTCTTTTAACTAAGTATATGATATTAGTAACTGGATAAATATCTGAAATGAACACTAAAAGCTAGCTGAAAGCACAAGCAGATAATGATTTAATTCTGAATTTCCATTTGCTGGAGTTTTCCTATTACAACACTTATGTGAATAATGTATAGGGGTATGATGATTCTAACATAATTGAACTCTAAGAAAATGGTCCCTGATTTAGTGAAGCAGTTTAGGTCTCCAAGTATAAAACTTTAATAAAGCATTTCTTTAATGGTAGTTTTTAATACTCAAAAATGCTTTCATGAAATGATTGAGTGTAATTGAATGTAATGAAATAAAGAATGCACAACTGGCCATTAAGAGAATGATTTTTTTGACCCTATTTCCAATCATATTGTACTCAACATACTAGCATGACATTAATATTAATAGAAAGTAGAGAGGAGGCAACAGTGGATTGGGAGACTGTGGAGGATGAGAATTGGCAGGAGATTAGCCAGCTGGCAGACTTAGAGATGAGGTGGGGCAAAAAAAAAAAATCTCTGCCTCTCTCTCTGTGACTCTCCTTCAGAGAAACAGATTTTGAGTTCTTTATTTTAATTTTTCTTTTCTTTAAAATCAAAATTAAGTTATATTTATTTAGGATTCTATTTTGGAAGAGCAGTAGGAGAAAGGCATGATGAATGCTTTCCATCAGCTCCTTTCTACTGAGCTCAGCTACACTCTTGAGGTCTTTTGAGGTCAGAATGCCTATATATACTACTTATTTCTGATTACTTAATTTTTCTTGAATACTGCTGTTTAAAAGATTATGGTATCTACTATTTTCATCTGGTAGAATACAAATGAAAAAGTTCAACAGTTTTTTGGTATCTTCCAAGCAATTGTAGAGTCCACTTCTTCTAAATCAATGTTTCCCTTCCCCAAAACTGCTACCATAACTAAAAGTTACATTTCTGTCATTTTTTAAAAATACATAGCTACTCATAGTATGGCCATTTAGAGTTATTTTTAAAGGACTTCCATTTGTATCTTCTTTAGAGTATTTTGAGTCCCTAAACACTCACAGAAATATTGAAGACCTTAGTCTATTGGGACCTTAGTCACCAGTTACTGTATTTCAAACCATACCTGAAAAGAATTCCAATTCTAATTTACCCAACAAATGGTTATTGAAGGTCCTATTACTTGGAGACCTCTAAAGAGGAGGTGTCCCTCACCTTTTAAGTGACCCATTCTATTGCTGATAATATTACAAACAGTTTAGGAACAAGAAGTCTTTAAAAATACATGTGATTTTTCTGGTATTGATTCCAGATTGCCAGGTTACATAGACTGTCAGTAGCAATCTCTGTATTACAGAATTTTGCTCAACTGAGGCAGCTAGGTAGCAAACTGGATAAAGTAATTGATTTAGAGTCAGGAAGACGTGAGTTCAAATTTTCTCTCAAAGACTTTCTAGCTGTGTGACCCTGGACAAGTTGCCTAACCTAACCAAGCCCAAGTTTCCTCATCTGTCAAGTGAGAATAATAATAATAATACCTCACATTTGGAAAGGACCTTGCAAACCTTAAAGCTCTATAAGAATGTTAGCTATCATATTACATATTATATCTATATGCATATCATAAATAAATATTGTTATTAAAATTAATAAATTATAATTAATTATATAGAATTATATATGATTTTATTATTGGATGGTTTGGGGGAAGGAGTATTTATTTATTTAAAAGATACTGACATGTTAAAACCAAATGTATTAAATATTTATTTTAAAAATACATGTAACTTAGTCAAGAAAGAGGTAGGTAGGACAGAATTTATATGTACTGATAGGTAAAAAAAGCATCTGAGCTGAGGGAAGGGAAGGATGTTGTGAGTATGTTAATGTATATGAACCCAACTGTGACACCACTTACTAGAGTATTCCAGGAACATTTTGAATATATTTATTGGGGTTTTTTTTTAGGTTTTTTGCAAGGCAAATGGGGTTAAGTGGCTTGCCCAAGGCCACATAGCTAGGTAATTATTAAGTGTCTGAGGCCGGATTTGAACCCAGGTACTCCTGACTCCAAGACTGGTGCTTTATCCACTACACCACCTAGCTGCCCCGTATTTTCAATATATTTAAAAGATAATTGAGCATCATAGAAACTAAGATGCTGAAACCCACAGATGTGAATAACAATGAAAGTGCACTGGTCTGAAAACCACATATAGAAATTCAAATTGAATTTCATAAGCCCTAGTGATGTCTTCCAGTATATAGGACATATTATTTGATCATGTGACTGCAGATTTTGTACAACTACAGAATCAATTACCAAAAAAACTTAAGTGAAATGGCAGCCATCCTTAGGACCTCAGCCTGTGAGGTGCTGAAAGATTAGTTGGTAGGTTCTGTGACCATATTAAATGAAACTTTTTGGCAGACTAACATAACAAATGTGAAGACATAGAGCAGCACGTTTCCACCTGTTCTGGAATTGGGTTTCTCGTGGGTGTGCTATTTCAAAGATGTCACATATCATTTCTGAATGTGGTGACAAGCTAAAGGCATGTGAAGAGAGAGATCTCTCTTTCCTAAGGGAGGGTTTCTTATCTAGGTGAGTAGAAACAGAAACCTGCAACCCTGGCTCAATCTGTGAGATCCAGATATACTGGAGCCTCTTTTAAGGTTCTATGTTATGGACTTTTAACACAATTGAGAGAAGTATTTTTTAAGGTTATATTCCATCTTATTTCTTGTGGGATAGGAATTCCTAGGATTTTTGAATTTCTTTTTTAAAAATTGAGCAGCACCAGAAGAAGAATTTATATAATAAAAATAATGTGGTGAAGATATGTAACTTTGAAAGACTTGGGAACTTTGTTCAACTCAATGACCAACTGTAAATTTTAAAGGATACATTTTGAACCATGATTCTCATCTCATGATAAAGAGTTGATGAGACCAGATAATTTTTTTGCATTTAGTCAAGGCAGGAACTAACAGATAACTAGGTAGTGCAGTGGATAAAGTGCTGACCCTGGAGTCATCTTTATGGGTTCAAATCTGTCCTGAGACACTATCTATGTGACCTTGGGCAAGTTTCTTAATCTTGTTTGCCTCAGTTTCCTTATCTGCAAAATGAGCTGGAGAAGAAAATGGCAAATCAGTATCTGCCAAAAAAAAAACCAGACAAACTCCAAATGGAATCACAGTGAGACATGACTGAAAATGACTGAATAGCAATAATGCAGGAATTTATTTTTGCTTGACTATACATGTCTGTGACAGGGAGTTTGTTTTCTTGTTTTCCCATTTGGAAAGGGAAAGCTGGACAGATAAGAAGAAGAGACATAAACCTTTGAAAACAAAACAAAAATTAAATTATTCTGAATAGTCCACAGAGTTCATCAGACTGCCCAAGGATGCCAAGTCACCAGGAAAAAAGATTAAGAACCAGAGCTATGAGAATACATTGATATCAAGTGAATTTAAGAATATATTGGAGCTATTGTCCAGTACAGAGGCATGCATGTGGGTCCTCAAAATGTATTTAATAGCAAATCAGTGACTAGCAAGATGGCACAGCAGATAGAGTTTTGGGACTGAAATCAAAAAGACTCATCTTTTTGAGTTCAAATCTGGTCTCATATACTTCCTAACTGTGAGACCCTGGGCAAGTCACTTAATCCTTTTTTGCTTTAGCATTTCATCTATGAAATAAACTGGAAAAGGAATTGACAAACCACCCCAGAATCTTTGCTAAGAAAATTTCTAATGGATCAATAAGAGTTGGATACAGCTGAACAAATCTGAATTAATTGGTTTGTGAAGGTTATAAGATCAATGGAGGATGTTTGTACACATTTTAAATGAACACAAAATTATAGCTCATTAGGAACAAAAGGGATCTCAGGAGTCATGTAACTCAACTTTGCATTTGACAGATGAGGAAACTAGAGCCCAGAGAGAATTTCAATTGACTTTGCCTAATATTCCATTAAAACTATGGAATATATATATATATATATATATATATAGTTATTGTTAATATTTATTGCTAATCCATACAAAAGGGCAAGAATTCTTACCCTTTTTGTATCATGGAAATCTTTGGCAGTCTGGTGAAACCTATTGACCCTTCTCCAAGAAATATTTTTAAATGCATAAAATAAAATAAAATAAAACACACATGAAACCAATTATAGTGACTACGTTTATTTAAATACTTTAAAAAGGCAGGTTCATGGATCCTAGGTTAAGAATCTCTGTAATAAATATTACATTTAGTGAATTTAAAATAGATGTTTAGACGATTTTACAAATTATTTTTCTCACAGAAGCTCTGTGAGGTAGTGTTCTGTTTGTTTGCTCCAGACTATGATTGCATTGTGTTAAGAAGACTTTCAACTATGCAACAACTCCAATTTTATCTGCAGTCTTGTGCACTGAAAGGTACCATATTTCCCCATGTATAAGACGTTCCCATGTATAAAGACACACTTTAATTCTGGGAACCGAAATTTGAAAAAAATGTCTTACCTAAAGTTAGTGAACTCAAGTTTTATTGATCATGAAATTCAAAGGCCACCAGTTCATAGTTTTCAGGCATCTTTTGGGCAAGTCTGGTGCATGGACACACACTTAGTCCATTCTGTTTCATGAACCTGAAGCACCAATTGTATTCTCCTTTGAAATCCATCACTTCTTTTTCATCAGCAATTCTTCTGGCCTCCTGCTGAACCATCTTTGTACACACAGGAATTCCAATGGCCCTTTGCTCTTCAATCCATCTCTTCAATTCACTCTCTAATTAAGACCATTTGACTGACTTGCCCCTCATGGCCTTCTTCTGCCAAGTTGTTTTCAGGAGAGTTTCTTCTTCCTGTAACCAGTCTCGGATTGTATTCTCAGTTGGAGGAAAATTAAACTGACATTCAGCAGCACAATTCCCAATCACTTTTGCAAACTGGATCACTTCAAACTTGAATTCAACACTGCAAAAATCTTTTCTGAGCCATTTCTGGGCAGAACGTGGCAAAATGTAATCTAATAAACTGGTAACAAAAGTGAAATAATGAGCGCAAAGACAACAAGTGTGAAAAAGTGGAAAATGCAAGTTAAAAAAATCTACAACCACTGTATAAGATGCTCCCAGTTTTTAGACCCCAAATTTTATGAAAAAGTATGTGTCTTATACATGGGGAAATGCAGTAACTTGTTTCTTTTAAAGAAAAAAACCCCCTAACAAAAGTGATCTTCCTAAATTATAAGTCTGACCATATCTCTCCCTTTTTTTGTAAACTCTAGTGACCCCTAAGATGAATAATAAAAACTAATGTTTATACTCTAAAATTTTCCAAGTTATAAGTGTATATTATCTCATTTGATAACCCCATGAGTCAGGTGCTATTGCAATCTTCATTTTACATATAAGAAAATGAAAGCTGGAAAAAATTAAGTGATTCACACAGTATCCTAAATAAAGTTTAAAACAGAATTTGAACTCAGATCTTCCTGGTTCTAAATTCATCACTCTTATCTACTGTGCCATCTAGTTGCCGCAAATATAAACCCTTCTGCTCATCCCATCCCAACTTGACTCCAACTTGCCTTTCTAATTTATTTTGCATTATTTCTCTTCATGCAGTCTATGTTTCAGCCATACGGGCCTTCTTTTTTGTTCCACACACATGACATTACTGTTACCAACTTCTTGCTTTTGCACAAATTGTACCTCATGCTTGAGTACAACCCTTTGCTCACTCTGCCTTTTAGAATTTCTAATTTCCTTCAAAATTCAAATTAAATATTACCTCCTTCCTGAGACTTCACCTTTCCCAGGTGTGCCTTCTCTGTCTTTCCCCTATGTATTTATTTTGTAAATACATAAATATTTATGTGGTGTCTCCTCCAATAGAATATAAGCTTTTTGAAGGCAGGAATATTTCATTTTTGTCTTTGGGTCCTCAGCTTAACAGAGTTACTGGCTCACAAAGACTGCTGCTTCTTAAATGCTTACTTGATAGAAAACTGTGACATCATTTGTTTATTTTACTGATAGGAAGCTGGGCAATATTACTCTAAACATTCATAAGTCTCCTACATATATACCTTCTCTGTGAAGATTCCTTCCTCCTTCCTGATTTGATAATCTTATTATTTTATTTGTCTCTCTGACTTTTATGTTCAGTGTGGGAGCATATCTGTAGAAGATACTGTTAAAATTCATATCTCCTAAGAGGGGAAGGAGAAGCAACTTTCAGCTGTCATCTGTCCTAATGATGCACATTAGTTATAAGATATTTATTGAACTGGATGAGAAAAGATATTAAACCTTTTTTTGTAGACTATCCATGTTATAGTAAGAGATGAACTCTCTCTCTCTCTCTCTCATTTATGGAATAAAACAAGCATTTCCATAACTTCATGTAATAAAAAAAGTTTATACATGAAACTGTAAATATATTGTGTATAACTTGTTATCCCTTTTAGATATATAATAAAGCTATCATGTAAATTTCTTTTTTTCCATTTTTTTCCTCCTCTCCTCCCACTACAGAAATGGCTATCATTAGGTACAAAGATTATATATATATATGATATATGTAACATCTTTTTTTCTTTGAATACAGATAGTGTCTTTCTTTATATGTTCTTTGTAGTTAATTTGTATATCTTTTCTTTTAGAGTGGTTTTTTTTTTTGGCAAGGCAAATCGCATTAAGTGGCTTGCCCAAGGCCACACAGCTAGGTAATTATTAAGTGTCTGAGGCTGTATTTGAACTCAGGTACTCCTGACTGCTTTATCCACTGTGCCACCTAGCCACCCCTAATTTGTATATTTTTAATAGTCAAAATGATTTATTCCTAGTTGTTCTTAAAACAGCATTGAACTATATTCAATATTCTCTGTCTTTGCCTGTCTCTCTGTCTCTGTCTCTCTGTCTCTTTGTCTCTGTCTCTCTCTCTCTTCCCCTTCCCTCTCCTCTGCATTCCCTTCTTCTCATTTTCTCTTCTCCTACCTCCTTTCCTACTTCCCTACATTCCTCACTCTTTCTAGTCTGTCTTATCTCTAAAAAATCTCTCACTATAAAATATATTACACACACACACACACACACACACACACACACACACACACACACACACATATATACATATACATATGCATATGTACATTACATAATTTCACTGAAGGAAACCTAACAATAAGAGTGAAATGGGCTGCCTCTGTATGCCACAGATTTTTCTTTCTCACCAGAAGTCATCCAAGGCTAGATGATCACTTCTCAGAATTTGCTGTACAGGAGATTCTTATTCAAAGAAGAGGCAGTAAATTTTGCTGTTAGAGAGCTGGAAGACTTGGAATCAGGAAGACATAGATGGTTTTGCCTTTATAATCTCCTGGCTGTGTGTTCCTGGGAAATTCACTTAAACTTTTGGGTCACACTGCAAGACTATAAACAGTGAAACAATTACAGTTATTGATCTACACTGTTGGGGTGAGTTTTCTCACAACATTGAGATTACAGTTCTAGACCCCCAAACAAACTCTTAATGAGTCAGAGAGAGAAGCTGAATTTTGTGACTCCTAGGGTCCATTCCAACTCTGAGGTTCTATGTTCTATGAACTAATCTTTGATTTTGCAAGTTAAATTAGGTGCTTTGTAACATGATAACTTCATTATATATTTAAAACGAATAACAAAGTTGAATTCTATGACTGCTAGATTCCCTTCCAACTCTAAGGTTCTATGTCTGAATCCTTGAACTAATCTTTGACTTTGAAGGATAAATTAGGTGCTTTGTAACAAGAACTTGTCTCACTGCTTTTTTCCCCCTTGAGTTTATAGTATGAATGAATGAATTCACATAGTCTATCACCTCAGCCTCTACTACTGATATTTGCTTGAATTTATCTCTTTTGTTTTCAATAGCTTTTCCATGTGGCCTATGTACTCATCAAATTTGCAAATTCTCCTCGTCCTGATCTCTGGGTCCTGGAAAGATCAGTAGATTCTGGAAGAACTTACTTGCCTTGGCAGTTTTTTGCCCGTAAGTAATATGTACAAATGCCAGTGCTCTGAGCTTACAAAACATTACCCTCTCATCAACTCTCATCAAACCCAATCTCAATATGGACGTTGAAAAGTATTTGCAAGAAACCATCAGAATATATTCTTTGGGGGCTGCTAGGTGGCATAATAGATAAAGCACCGGCCCTGGAGTCAGGAGTACCTGGGTTCAAATCCGGTCTCAGACACTTAATAATTACCTAGCTGTGTGGCCTTGGGCAAGCCACTTAGCGCCATTTGCCTTGAAAAACCTAAAAAAAATATTCTTTGAAATTTTAATCTCTAGTTAGAGTTAGTTAGGCACTAATAACTTTTACTCTCTTGAGCTACAATTCCAAAGACAGTGTCTGGCACATATGTACTTAATTCATTTCTATTGGTTGTGTGTATTTACACATGAG